>NC_092524.1:55752500-56052500 GCF_037038585.1 Patagioenas fasciata | reverse complement strand
AGACTTGTACATTTCCATTCAGCACACGATGCTCATGCTGCCTGCTCTGTCTGTACTGTACCCCTGAGACTAAAAAGTGAGCCTTTCTCACTGTTGCACAGATGTTTTTTGAATCTTCAGGGAAAAAGATATTTGAAGATGGACGTGGTGGTTCAGCAGCACAATACTGTAATGGCTGATGCATGTGTGTATGTGAAATCATTTCATCATATGCATTGAAAAGCTGTTTGAAAAGAAGCATGTCTGGAGAAAGAGCAGCTCAGCTGAAATTCATCTGAACTCAGTGAACAGAAATAGAGAAGCTGTCTATTGAACAAGCTTCTTGTGTGACTGAGGTATATTTACTAAATAAATGTTAAAAGTTTCTGCCAGTGGAAATTCAGTCTCCCTAGGGGATTCACTTCAGTGACTCCGTGTGTGTGTCTTTACGAGATGATGGTGCCTTATTTCTTAGCAAGAGAAAGTTAATCTTCTTGGCTTACTCTCGCCCCTCGATAGTTTGTACTAGGTTGTTTGATCTTCTAGGTCTTTGTGATATGCAGATTCTCCTTTTGGTAAAGCCATGGTGAATTTGGAAGTGATAGGTAGTCAGTTGTTAGAAGTAAGAGTAGTTGTATTACATGTATCTGGGCTGCTGAACCCTCCTACAGAAACTGCAGAGTATGTGTGGAATACCTGAAACCTACCAAATCCTTCCTGAAAAGAAGAAAAACAAGATTTCTTGGCTTCTGTTGGTGACAGTATCTTAAACTGGTTCACCCTTCTAAGGCTGAATGATTTTTAATCAACACAATCTAGTTTTGAAGGCAGAAATACATCAATAAAGCAATCCCAATCTAAGGTGAAGGTCAAACCTCTTCTACTGAGATGCTTTCCTCTAATAAAACAAAGGTTTGAAAAAAATAGCGCAAAATAAGATATTAGGCTAAAAGAAGATCCAGCTTTCTTTTGATTTTATTTTTATTAACTTGTAGCTGAGCATGCTAATCTGTCCTCCTGACTTCATTGACAAGTGCTCAGGTAGAGGCCATTAGGTAAAGTAAGGACAGAGAAATAACAGTGACAGGTAAAGTGAATGGTGTTTGGAGATGGATTTAATTATCCTGTGTATAATAACTTCCTTTAACTGCTATTCTTTTTAATGGCTTATTATGAGACCTAAAGTGCTCTGTTCTATATAACAATAATTTTAGCCATGTGTTAAGGGAGGTAATGAAATTTTGGGTCCTTTAGATTAGTGTTTCATGCCTAAGGCCCCAAGTGTCATGGGAACAAAAAGCACAATATGTCTGCCCCGAGGCTGAGGTTTGATATCCTGCCACTTACAGCACTGACTGTCAGCTTGCCCAAACCTCTTCTCACTCATTCCTGTCCCTACAACCCACGTTGCTGCTTTCAGTTATTTAGGCACAACTATTTGCAACAAGTCTGGCTGAATTTTTTTTTTTGGGAACTGGTCTGGTTTAAGAGCCCCACAAAACATACACAGATATGTTACGTCAAGTCTCTCTCTCTGCATCACAACATGAACCATCCAAACAGTACTTGCCATCCCCTTGTTCACCTCAACACTACAGTGCAGGGCAGCAGTAATGGCAAAGGCGGTCAGACTTTGAGTTAGTAGTGCCACCATGCTCTCAGCAAAGACTGCAAGACTTGAGCTTTGCTTTGCATCTGTTGTTGCACCAGCTGGGTGGAAAATAAATGTTTTCTTTGTGAAGAAACTGGTGTAATTTTAAGCTGAACCAACTCGAGTAGAAAATATTTGAGTATAGCCCTGCAGGCAGTTTCTGAGTGACTCTGACAGCTTTCAGAAGGGAAGGACTTTCCTGGGACTGTTGAACCATGAAGACCCTGCCCTTTTCTCCAGTCAGCAAGGACTATTTAGCTAACTACAAATGTCTTGGAGGGACAGAAGAGACAAATGATTACAGGCATGTAGATTAGGCCTGTAACAGTTATACAACTGCTTCCTAGAAGACCTTGAAGCAAACTAGCTGGCCTACTGGTAGCACACACCAAACCTTCTACTGTTGGCTTTCCTGTTGAAAAGAGCTGGGAGGAGGATCAGGAGTTTACCTTAATGCTTTTCTGATCATTGAGCCAACAGTGTTAAACAATGATAGTGACCACCTGTAAATGCTACTTTGCAACAAACACAGATTGAATTTATTCATCTCATGAAAGTACCCACTCTCAAACTATAAGAACTACTTTTTAACACAACAAATATTAGTCTGAAAATTTGATAGTCTAAATCTGTGTTGCTATTGTGTATGAATTGCTGTTAAAATAACTAATTCATGACTTAAAGATCTTTGTACTTTTTAATATCCTAAAAAAAGTCTGTTTATGTAAGCAGATATGTATGTACATGCACACATATGTGTGCATGTATTTATAGGCAGAAATATCTCTGTAGTCTTCTGTGTGGATTACAGATGATGTTGGGTATTTCTGGGCCTTACAACCAGAAATGTATGCACGCCCTAATTCTATTCCTCATAACACTGTGCTGCTATGACCATTAGTCTGATCCTGTTTCTGTCCTCTCCAATTTGGAATTGATGCACAAGATCTAGAAAATTATCTTAAACATCTTTAAGAACCAAATCAGATTTAAAATTCTGAGTTTGCAGGCAAAGTAATGTTTTTGCTCTCAATTTCGAGACCTTCTTTGGTCTGATGGCAAGTCTAGAGTATAGCTGCAAAGACCTAAGCTGAATCTGCACTTGCTAAACCAACTCTCAGCCCCACAGAGATACTTAAACTGATTAAACAAGTGCTACCTCCAAACTGTTAAGTCCTGCAAAAATGGCAACTGCATCTGCACTACTGAATTGTCTGCCTGTGTCTTCATTA
The DNA here is from genome assembly GCF_037038585.1 of Patagioenas fasciata. Taxonomy (NCBI): domain Eukaryota; kingdom Metazoa; phylum Chordata; class Aves; order Columbiformes; family Columbidae; genus Patagioenas; species Patagioenas fasciata. The sequence goes on along the minus strand of NC_092524.1, from coordinate 56,049,638 downwards.
AATTGTGTGGTTGCATTAGGTCAGGAGTAACAACTGGCAAGCATTTGCCTCAACTTCTTCTGAGAATAGGGACATCCATTGTCTTCTGCGTAATTTTCTTGAGACGGGGGTTTGAGGTGAGTGAAGATGAACTTCTGAGTGAGGTGGACTGAAAGGGATTTATTTTATATTCATTTGTGTTGTTCATGTTTGTACAGATGACATGACCTTCTCTTGAAATCCTAAGAAAGCAGTAGGATGACTTGTGTATGTGTATAAAGGTTTACAGCCTTCTCCAAACTTTAACTAACGTTCTGGTGTAATGGGAATAAGAGGCTTGCAGGCAATAGGAGCTGGTATCCTTGCTCTACAGAGCACAAGTTGGTCACCAAAGGTTGGAGTCCAAGTCCTGAATGTGAGGGAGTGACTTTCTAACCAGCATTTGCATGACCAGAGGACCACAACCATGTTTTTCTCTCACAGACAATGACTTGCAGTTAAAGCTTCCCCTTGCCCCTTGGCAGAGGCAGTTACTCAAACTTACCTTAAAGTGAGTTTGCAAGCTTCAAATTGAAAGCAAGTGTTGATTAGAATGTTATCACTACTTATTCACTTGTTATTGTGGGGTTTTGTGAGTTTTGTTATTGTTGTTGTTTTGGTTTGGTTTGGTTTTTTGTTGTTGTTGTTTGGTTTTGTTTATTTGCTTTTAATTCATGAGGTCTGCTGCTGCTGGGAATATATTTTTGTTTTGTGTATAGACAATTAGATAACTGTCCTTTCTGGATTCTGTTTGAAAATCATACAGTGGGCAAAGAGACCAAATTCAACAGACAGACATAGTGTGGGCTGGAATGTAAACCAGTGATGTGTTCTTAATTAAAGTATAATCCCAAATTATAACTGCGATAGTGTCCATGTTAATTGCTACCCACTAGTGTAACAACAGTAAGGATACTTGTGTTCTGTGCTCTGCAAACCGAGCAGGCACTTGGCTTTCATCGTTTGGCCTTTTCCATCTGACCTCCATGCAAGCAGTTACAAACTATAATAAGCCAAAGCAATAAATTCTGTTCCACAGCTGTTGTTTCTCAGGCTAAAACTCTGAGGCACTCAGTTGTACCAAAACATTTATCTCAGAAATTATTACTTGTGGATAGAGTAGGATAAACACAAGGTAGATTTTATAAGGGGTCATAATTACCTCCTTCATGACTGAAACTATGTTTTGCGTGCTTAATGTGAAGTTGCAGATGGAAGTGCATATTGGGTCATGCACCTGGATATCATTAAAAAATTAATGTATAAATTCCTGTCCTCAGAGACATATAGTAATGCAATGTATTAGCTCACAGGCAGGCACTTAAAGTTTGTCTTGGATACATAACGCACAGAGTAGCAGTTGCTATGGAAAAAACCACGAGTTTAAGACACTGTTTCACTTACACAAATGATATTTATCAGAAATGAGACCTGTGGTAGTATTCCTATTTCACACTGGTAGCATTTAGGGACATTAGACTTTAAGGGACTTTATTATGAAGTATGTGCATTTTTTTATGATCCATGTCCAGAAGGATTTATAATGCACATAAACAAGGTAGGTAAATGTTTGTAGAAAAATCTTACTGTTCACATTTTGTAGGTAAGGGAAACAAAACTCCAATTAAGGAGTATTCCCAAGACTATAAAAGATGACTGTAATGTGACTTAGAGTTGAATGAGGATATCTGATGTATCAGTTAGATAACTGATACAGGTTAGAAATAACCTCACTTGAATAAAAAGTTGTGTGGATGTAAAGCACCTAAGTTGTTTCTTCATTATTTCATTTTCATGAAGTACATATTGCTTAGTAGAAACACGTATAAAAAAGCAGATTTCAACACAGAAACAGCAAATAACAAAACAGTTTACTGTAAAGTGAACTAGAGTTTTTTTGGTGTGTGTTTTAGGTGTTGTTTGTTGTTGTTGTTGTTTGTTTGTGGATGGGTTTTGTTTTTGTTTTATTCTGAAAATATCAAGAGTGGAAACAAGTACAGCAGTTATCCAAGATGGCGTATGGAAGGAATCATGCTGGGAAGAGTGGGAGGACTGTGAAACAGTAATAAATGTTGCGGTGTTGACAACTCCTTCCCCTAGTTTCATGATTACGAGTGTTCTCCTGAAAGCCTCACATCCTGGAAATAAGAGGAAAATACATTCACACCTTAAATTTCATAAGGAAAAAAAAAAAATAAAACCGCAACACATTTCTAGCTCCCATAAGGACATATTACATCTAGGCCATATTTTATGACTTGAATATCGAAAGTAAAAAACCTGGAGACAAACAGAAAAGATGTAGCTATTTATTTTAAGCCAAGTGTGACGCTTGTCTGGTAGCACCATTTTTGTGTGAGGATATGCAATCACAGCCACACAGCTTCTGTGCTGTAGAGAGTTGGATAGATCATCAGCATGACCATTTTATGGTGGGCTTGGTTTAAACTCTGCCTCCGTTTTGGATGTCTTCCTTATTCTCACTGCCTTCAACAGCAGTCAGAACATGCTACCATAAGCAGATCATGCTGATAAGTTCTAAGTAAAATGATTAATTCATCAACATTATAGATACACTGCTGTAGCTCTTTTAAATAATACTTGGTATAGTAAGTACCAGAGCTGCTTTGAGGACCAAGAAGCCAATGCAAAAAGAGCTCAGCATGCCAAGGAACTATAAAGTTATCTTTATTTTCATGCAAAGCAGCAGAGAAAGCTTTGAAGGGAAAAACAAATAACCTGGAATGATATAAGATGTCAACCTACTTCATGGTAAGTTGCTCAGGATGACTCATTTGGAGCCCTTAGGGGGAGGGGGAAAGTGGAATCCTCTATTCAGTTTATGATGCATAAACAGTCCGGATGATTTTTTTTCTTTTTTCATCTCGTGCTGGAGGTCATATTGGTGAACCACACACGTGTTTCCTTATTTAGTTTTCTTTTCTTTTCTTCATTAGTTTGCTGTCTGTTCTCAAAGCTGCCTGGAGCCTAAGATCTTTGCAGTTGAGGAAACAATCTGCGCAAATTTTATAAAACACACCTCGCACTCCCTGCCCCACTCCCCCATCAAAGGATATAAAAAAAGGCAAAACACTGACAACAAAGCTAGTTAAAATTGTAAAGAACCATGCTGAGGTTTCTTCAGTTTGTTTGTTACTTCATAGGCATTGCAGCTATAATGATGAGATGGCTGAGATTAAACCAGATTCCTAATACCATCTTAATATTCCTCAGGTGCATCTGGGAGAAGTAAACTTAGGGAATGAACAAATTGCTTTCCAAGAGGTCAAAATTACTTCCATCAGTCTGAAGATGTTTAATAGTGTAGCCCATCACTTCCCATTTCCTGTTTCAATAAAAATCTCTAAGATAAAGTTTATTAGCAAAAGTGGGGAGAAGAATCTCCTTTTTTTATTTTCTACTGCTAGTGTCATAGTTTCAGGCATTGTAGAAATGTCGTGGTGAGGGGTTTTGTTTTGTTTTGTTTTTCAAGCAAGGATCTTTCCCCACAGGATTAATCCATTGTACTTGAGCAAGAGAAGTGGATGAAATTCTGAACTCTTGGAGGCCAAAAGGAAATACCCCTATTCTCTTCCAAGGTTAAAAGATTTTACTCAGAAATTCTGAGCTGGCTCATGCTGGGCAGGAGCTGGGAGACATGGGAGCTGAATGCACTGTCTCCCTTCTGAAACTGGAGCTGAAAAGTGACATATTTTAGTTCCATTTCAGTTCTGATCAGATAATTTAGATGTCTCACTTCCCTTCTAAGCACAGTTTCAAATAATTTTGCTGATTTCCAAGCCAAACCTTCTCTGTTTATGCTCTGGAAAAGTGGGATCTCAGCTCCTGGGAACTTGTGAAAGGTAATGAATGAAATGGAAGTACAGAATTACTCACTAGTAGATGTGGTGCTAGAACTGCAATAATTACTTTTGCTTGTCTTGCACTCTGTTTTTGTGCTACTGACTTACATTTTGAGACTACATGGAAATGAGGGCAATGAAAGGAGATTGTGGGTCAAAGATATAAGCCTTAGAATCTGGATTGTCCATGCCTGTCACAATGACTAGAAATAAAATGGGAATGAAAAGGGAAAGCTGATGATATGTTGTTATAGTTAATTTGCCTCACATGTACTAGAATATCTACTATGCATCTCCTTCATATCAGTTTTTATTTGATTTCTCCCCCCTCTATCTGCCAATATGTTGGTTCAAAGAGGAATGATGGTTCTTTGCACCATGTGTTACTGTGAGTGAACTATTGTCCTTAGCTCTGTGAATAAAGTTTGAGGAGTCCTTGAAAAGAAATGTGTGCTCTGGAAGGACTTTCCAGTCTGGAAGAAAAGCTAAATGTGGGTAGTTTAGCTGTACACCAGCTAAATATCTCAGCAGCCTGAGAGGAAAGAGCAATTTAAGATGATCTAAACCAACTGTGAAATAATGGAATCATGCAGGCATTTTGGATATACACTGTAGAAATTCCAAACCCAAGATTTATCATGTTGGTAAGCAGTTTTCCCATGATGAAGATTCATATACTTGGTTGTAATGAGCAAATACTGAATACGGAACTGTTCTGAAGTGAAGGAAGCGAACAATATTGTGGTGTGCTCAGGGAAATAGACAACACAAAAGTTGATTGCAACATGAACAAAATTTACACACTGAATCCAAATCTCCTGCTCATTGTCAGACATTGTCTTTCACAGGAAATATCTGAGAACATGAGAAGGTTGTCGTTGGTTGACCCGAAACACCCATCAAGCATTTGCAGAAAGCAGCCTGAACAACTGACTGTCTTTCTCCCAGCAAACCCCAACTGAAATTTTAAAATGGGAAGTGGTAACTCCTGTCTAGGGGGGTGGCCATTGTGGAGTCCCACCTGGTAGGCTGCTTCTGTGTGTTTTCACATTCTCCCAGCCTAGAGGCTCCTGGCAAAATACAGCTGAGGCACTTTTACTCTAAAAATGATACTACCAGAAAGATACAAGGGACTTTTTAAGAAGGACTTGCTTCTACATTTATACAGCCCTGAAACTACATTCGGCCCTTTGAAGGTGACAGCAAGGCTGATGTGGCCTCCAGTGAAAATGAGTTTGACACCCCTTTTCTAAAGCATTGCCCTAGGAAACAAGCAGGTTTTCAAAGTGTAGTTCTCCCTCTCAGAAATTAAAAGTCATATCTACCCCTTCTTGTGTTTCCCAAACATCAGTATTCAGATGCACTTGTAGTCCTTCCTCTGAAAGAAGTTTTCCTAAATACAAGATTCGTGAAACCCAGAAGAGAGAACATGACAATCTATTCTAGTTAGTGTCTACAGTGCTCACTTTGGTAAAGACAGAGTGTTTCCAGACTCACTGCTATTGTTTGTAACTTGATCATAGCCTCAAATATAGAAAATGTTCACGTGCTGGAAGCAAGAAATCTTTGCCCAGGTACAGTAAAAAGAAAAGAATAAGCCAAGTTTATTTTTTCTTAACAAACATAGGTGCTTTCTCTTACCTCTGGCTCCTGGCAGGCAAGGGATGGATGGTACCTGCCTGGCACTTCAACTGCACTCTCAGCATCAGTTGGTGTAGAGTGACTATTTTGAAATTCACAAGTTAACTGTAAAAATTAAGATCCAGATTATCATGAGATCACAGCAGAAGTCACTGGGAAAACCTAAGTGTAATACTCTGGCTTCCAAACCTCTGTTCACATCAAGCACAGATATATGTGTTTGCTGAAAAAGCACAGCTGTGTGAATATCTTTCACATGTCTGTCTACCTCAGAGCTCTTATGGTGTCACTAGATATATAGTTTAAATGAATCTTTTTCTTCCTTTGAACATCAGATGGAAAGATGATAACCCTGAGCTGACTGAGGCAATAAATGTACATATCCAAATAAATTGCTTTATCTTGCAGTCATAATATTTATTCTTTCTGTAGTTTTACACATCTGTTATATTCCCGGGGGGTGGGGACGGATGCAGAAGATATTTAAGGAGTTAGTATTAACATCTTTCTTATTTTCCAGATGAAAATTTAAGGAAGAAATTCAGAAATTAAGAAGAACATGAATAGGAATGCAATGAAGAATGTGTTAAATCTTCTTTCTTCAACAGAGATTTCAGACTTCCCAATAAATCTTAGACATTAAAGAATTCTATGGCTATAAGCAGCGGACACAATGTTAATTAACTAGATGTGCCTACCCAAAGCCAGAAACTAATAACAAACCCCTCAGTTGATACGATGTTGGATCTGGAAGATGTCTGAGACTTGCTGGCAAGTACTTTAGGATCATATTTATCTAAATTAAAGAGCTGACAAAATTCTCCTTCTGTAGGACCATTTCCTTGCTCATCAAGAGCTGAGTCCCTAATATGGTCAGGGGATTTCATGCAGCTAATTTTCTGCAGTTGGCCTGACTTCTCCTCTGCTCCCCTCTTCCATCTACATAGAGCAGACTAAGCAGCAAGCCTTCTGTTTTGTGCTCCTGGAGGCCAGCTGGGCTGCTTTTCATATGTGCTCTAGCCCATGGGACTTGTGCTGACCATACACAGCTGAGCTAGAGTTCCCTTGTAGACCATAATGGAATTATGTTCAGATGGGATTTCTGGTTTTCCAGTGGACCAAGGGACTGATTTATTTCCATTTAAGTTGACAGTGTCTCTTTGATGGTAAAAATGGAAATCTGATTTTGTGTCAACTGAGGACAGTGGCTTTGTGCATTATTTATGATTTTTGTCAAGACTAGAGTGACTGCAGTTAAAAATAAGGGTCAATATTAACCTTTTAAGATCTTGTAACTATGGCTATTAAACACGTTAATACTTAATTTCATTGCTGCATTAAGATACAGTGGCTACTTAATTGTTCTTAATACCAGCTGCCAAAATCACAGGAGCCCTGTTAAAGACTGTGACCCTTAGCAGTCACAAATGAAAATGTCAATAGGTTATTTTAACCAGAAAGGCTGTAAGTGTGGCTGTTCGCTGTATTGTGTTGATTCTTGTGCTCAGTTCTTTTTGAAGAGAGAGGTCATTGAGCAGCTTCTGTGCCCAGGGAGAACCAGCTGAAGAGTGAGGGTAAATTCCTGCCTCTCTTCTTTTGCCTGCTTTCATCCTTGTGAGATAACTAGTTGTTAAACAAGCGAAGCTTCAAATGTCCTATCACATTACAAGTGCTGCTGTTGAAAATGCTGTGGTGGGCAAACTTGACAAGATGAGACTTTAGTATTACTTAAGGATAAGCAAGTAAGACGATTGTGGTTGAACTAGTCAAATTTGAAAGGGCAATGAATAGTGTTAAGCCTAGAGGGTAAAAGAGAGATGCTCCTAATGGAAGTCAGTGGAGTTAAATTCTTACCACACTGAGCACTGATGTAGGACTGAAAATGGATGTTAACAGAGAGCACAAAGCAACTGTGAAATATAATTGTAGTTAATCAGACCAAAGTGAATTTAATTAAACGAGCTAAATACTCAATTGAGTATTCACTTGAACATAAGGTCTAGTATTGGAAACTAGTGACTAAAATGTCACATAGTATCTTGGACTTTTGTTGTCATCGTTTTGTCAAGGGGAAGAGGGAAAGTTGGATGCTTCTGTGAAAACAGAAGGTACAATCCTTAAGTTGACAATCGTTGAGAACAACTGCGTCAAGGAAGATGGGTGAATAGATCCTTACAGACTGAAGACAGTTTGTAAGGGGATAATGTTCTTTTGTCTGATCAAGGGTTGGAGGGGATGATGTTTTAAATTACAGAGCAAGAATTGTAGGAATTAGTATCTTTTACTGCCATGATTCTAATATCTGTCTTTGGACTTGTTGTGATTTGAAAGTCACAGGCATAGTGAATGCTTCTGTTGTATTTGCTTCACTGGTATAGTGAGATACGAAAGAAGAGTTTCATCACACCTATGAAGTGTTAGAATTGGGTGTTTGCTTCAAACCCAGTGCGGTTGTTGAAAGCTCAGGAAAGCTTTCTTAGCCCTGCATCTAATAACTTGATGGAATCATAACAACAACTTTAAGGCCTCCCAAGGATTGACTTGTAGTGATAGTCCCTTGTGGGTTGCTAGAATAAGTGGTTCTAAATGCTGGAGTGAGTGCTGCTGTGTTAGGATAACTGAGGTTCCTACTGATTTTCCTAATCGCAAGTGGAAGTGAGGACTGTCTAAAAATGTATGTATGTATGTATAAAAAAAAAAGCTAATTATCTATCTTCAGTGTTTTTAAACAGAATGTGGTAAAACAGCTAAATTCACTGGAGTTGCTCTCATAGTCAGTGTAATGGCATGGAGGGTCAAGAAGGACACTTCATTGCAAATATGTACCATGAACTGAAAGAGAGATGAACAGGAAAAGTCCCAAGCATGGATCTGTTTCGTACTCATTAAGTACCTCATCAGTTGCCTCTAGGTGCTTGAACTTCACCCAAATTGCCACTATTTCCAAGCTACAGCTTCAATTAGGGTTCCCCGGGAAATACACTGTTTTATCCAGTGTTCACAAATGTGAGCTGCTTAAAATACACAAATGAGGGAAGCTATGCTCACTATCCATAGCATGAAACCTCTTTTCATGGTCAAGCCATAATCTGACAGGGTCAGTTGGCAAATGAGTAAAAGAAATGGATCTTGGAACCTTTGCCAGCACTACATAACACTTTTTTTTTTTTTTTTTTCTTGTCAGGGGAAATCATCATGATCGTCCACAGGAAAACTGTTACTACTCACAGTATATAATACCTATCACCTTTTACTATGTTAAGTTTAAGGGGAAATAATATTAGGAAAAATTTCTGTCCACAGAAAGATGGGGTTTTGGAAGAAATGGCTGTTACTTTGAGGTAGATTTCTGGTCAAAGAAAGAAACAAGTTGAGTGGCACTTGTGTCAGGATTCCAGTGGGGCTCTAACTCTTAAGAATTCAGCTATTGAGATCAACAGACACGTTACTTTGTTCAAATTCAGGAACACTGAAATGACAAGAGCAGCTGGTAGATTGTGCGAAAAATGATGATGACCTTGATCAGAAGATTATCTGAGATGATAGGTTAAAATGGATGAAATTCTGAGGGCAGTTAGAGTTAAAACAAAAACTGCAGCAAGTGTCAGAGATGCTTGCTACAAATGGTGAAGGAGCACATGGGAGGAAATGATGTGCTCTCTTAGAGGCGGCAAGAAGTTTCCTTTGGGAAATTACGAGTTGCAGTGATGGTGTTGGTTCTAAGCAATTGACAGGGTCAACTTGCAAATAGTCCTGTAGAAGGCAAACCTAGATGTCTTGGACTGAGTGAAGCAAATATTTGTTGCCAAGTGTCAGATTAGACAACAGTTTAAATTATGTTGACCTCCACCCTTTATTTCTTCAGATACCACACCTTCAGGACCAAGCAGATTTGACATTACAGAAAACTCTGAGGAATTTTTGTCCTTCTTAAATCTTAAAGGACTGTATGGCTAGTATATGTATCACTACTTTGTGGGAAAACAACCTCAGGACTGCTAAAAAACAGGTCACAAGCAGGGCGCGTGGGTGATTGATCCAGTATGAGCTAGGGACTAATACAACTTCTACCTTACAGAGCTCAAGAACCTGAGATGAATGCAGTATTGTACAGGAAGAGGTAGGGTCTGTAGGCTAAAGTGGCTGTAAATACCACTTTTGTTCCATGTACTTGAGATCGGGAGTGGCACTAGACTATACCCCACTTAAATGTTTTGGGAGGTTATAAGTACAAGAAAGGCAGGAAGATAAGAGGACTGTCTTTCTTAAAACTGGTTTTAGGAGGCAGGCTTTGAGAGGAAAGACTGTGAGACTGGCAGTGATGTGTGTGTGATGGGGAGTGAGTAGGTTTTTCCATTTTTGATTTGTTTTAGTTTCTTTTTTGGTCTGGATTTGTGTGTGGTTGTGATGTGTTGTGTTGTGGGGTTTTTTTGTTTTGTTTTTCCTCCTTACCAGATTGCTTGTTTGGAGCACGAGGTGAAGCCAGTTCATAACAGACATACCAAATGAATCCAAAATTTCCTTCTACCCAGGATTGCTCAAGCATGCTTGTTACTTAGTATTTGTAACCATAGTGTAAGAGTCTGGTGCATGTGGGAGTTCTGACAAAGACGTATGATTTCTGGACTTACGCTTTTATTACAGTGAGTAATTTAAAATTTGCTCTTGTGTTTCTCTTTCTTTTCTGGACTTGTGTTTAAAGTTCCAGTAAATAACAGTTGAAATTACATGAACACATACTAGAAAAACACATTTGTTTACTTACAGAACTTGATTGTGCGTGTGTGTATAGTAAGATTTGCTACAGGGCTATTTATCTGCTTTCTCTTGTGAAGAGTGGGAGGAAAGAGAAATGCATCAGGGAAACTGATTTCTTGGTTAAAACAGCAAAAGTCTGCTGCTAATTTTCTGTTTAGACACAAAACTAGAACATTTCTTTCCAGAAACATGGAATTGGCTTTATTTAGTGATGCTGAATTTATTAAGAGGAAGGGGAAATGAGCTAAAACTGTATTTTACCTGAAATAAAGGTACTTGTCTGGCTTTGCATACTTTGTAAATACTGATAAACTGATGCATTTGAAAGACTTGATTCTTTTATTCCTCTCTTTTGCAACACTTGCATTCCCTCAGGCTGTAGGCTCTTTGAAGGAGTGTTCATTAGTCAATGAAATCTGTTCACAGGACCCTGTGTTGTCATGATAGACTGTTGTTTTGCCCTTTAGCAGCTAAACAGAATGTGACTGTAGCATACAGTAGTACACAACTGGTGGTTGGATTTGCAGACAGGTCAGATAAATATTGTTTCCTAACACTTTAGTGTTGCTGCTTAGCTATTCTCTGACACATTGTGCAAAAGGCAGCATTTTTTTTCTTAAAATGTAAGGTAAGACCTGTTTGTGTTTGGTTTGTTTCTGCTTTTTTTTTTTTTTTTTTACAGCACAGTATGCTCATCACTTCAACCACTAAAGAATATGTACCTTGAGCTGTTCACTGAAGTGTGGACTTGCTCCTGTATTAACAACCAAAACATTTTCACACACTGTCACAGCAGCTGCTCCGAGTTGCTCTCTTTCTGTGTGCCACACGGGGTCAGAGAGCACAACACAACACTGCTCCTGGAGAGAAGAGAAATTGCTAACACTGCTCGTGGTCCACCTGTACTTACTGGATTGTCCCAAGCTTGCATGAGCTCAGGTTCCAAGGAACACTGTCTCAATCTCCCTCCTTCATGCTCTTCATACAACTTTTAGTAGGCAAAGGAAACTGCAATGAGGAGATAGCACTTAAAAAAATGCACAGACCCTGATGTTACTGTTGGGATTATCAGCATGTGGCACTTCCATCTCTTAAAAAAAAAAAAAAAAAATCTGTCTTTTATATTTTATTCTACACAAATTTCTTTTTCTTAGAAGAAAAGGCACCATCTACTGCACTGATTGATTCAGATTAGTAGTACCAGTAATTTCAGTCATTTGACCTTCGTAACAGAAGGCAAAGACTAAATAAGATGAAGCTCCATAGCCACTAGTATGTAGGGAGCTGAACTAGAGCTGAACTAGATCTATTTAGTAAACAATCCAGGAAGATGCTGCTGAAATGGTGGTCCATCAATGACTGTAGATCAAGACCATGTTGTGGAAATGTATTTGTGATGGCAGTCACAAATGCAGTCAACAGGGCTACTTGTGAGTGGATGGTGGTCTTCATGTAAAAGAGGGTTTCACAGTGAGATCATTTTGCTATGTAATCCAAAATCCATCAAGTGCAATTTTCACTTAAATAATACACTAGAGGTGAATGATACTGGGGAAGTAATCTACAGAAATCTGAAGAAACTATGCTGAATCACTGATACCTAAGCAAATGTCTCACGTGGGCAGACAGAGGAAATAGGCTCTTCAAATGCCTCTTTTTCTTTCTTTAGATTCTTTTGCAGGCAACTCTGGATTTAATCTGATGTAACCTGAGAGAACACAGTTTGGCCCTGACTTTCATATATGAAATAAAAATCTATATGCCATACAGCTTAAAGCAGCCTGTGTACCAGGCTGACCACTAGATAGCAGGTTTCTTAGCTGCTTCCTCAAGATATAATCTTCCGTTACAAAGACTGTGTTTAAAAATGGTATTTGACCTGACCAATTTATGTGACAACAATGAGGCAAATCATTAAAATGGCTTTAAAAAAACCTAACTTTTGGCACTACTGTGGTGGTACATGATATTTAGTAAAATACTCTTATACTATGGTGTCTATATAAAGTCCTGTTCTGGAAATTAAGCAGTGAATATATGGCTCCTTAAGTTCATTTCCCATTTTTCAAACCAGTGAATTTAGTAGAGTAAATAACTGGATGATAAGTAATTGAGGAGGAATGATCTACAGTAAAAGAGTCTGTAAATTAAAGTTTCATTAGGGCTGCAATCAATCCTCCTGATAAAATGCTGTCTGTAAAGCAGTGAAAGCAAAAATGTGACAACTGCATGTGCTAGATCATAACCAGAACTCAAGGCTACTTCTCTTGCTTAAAGTTGAAGGTTGGATAATTGCCATCACTATGTTTGGCTCCATCTTTGAGTCAACTGTAAAAACAGTAGTGTTCAATGCTGTGAAGAATACAACACCATAGGAGCACAGAAGATAACCTTACTTTAACTAGGCAGGATGACCTGACATCCAAACAAATAACATTTATTTATCTTCTTTTTGAGGTTTTGTTTTGGACTAAGAATTACTTTTAAAGACTAAAAGGACTATATTTTCTGATGATTTGGTATAAACTGTGAATAAAGTGCATATATCCATATCCCAGCGTTAATATTGGCAAGTTCTGGAGTTCTCACTGGTCAGGCATAAAATGCAGGATTTGGTTTGCCAAGGGTTACTGTGCACCACCTTTCTACAGCTGCTTATTGACCTTCATGCCCTGATTCCTCCTACCTTGTGGCAGGAATACAGAGTAGTAGTCTGGTTGTTATTTGATTTAATTTATAATCTTAATTCTTTCTTGCTATCTGATAACTGCCACTTGTGTAGGCTCTAACATGTCATAAACTCTGAAGGACTGGAAAAAAGGAAGGGTAGGAGAACAACCTATAAGTCCTTTGATATTAGGGCTTGCTTTGTAGTATATGACCAATGTTATCAGCAAAACAAACTCAGTTTATGAAAAAGAACGTGGAAAGTTCTTTCTGAAGCATTAATTCCAAGCAGCATATGAGAATGGTCACTCTGAATACATTGGGAATACTTGACATGTCTAGGCATAACTGGGAGCTGGACATTATTGTTGCTGACTTGATCAGAGTAACAGGTATATGGGTTACTCATGTTACTCAAAATATGAAATATTGCCACAGGCCCTTTATAATTTTCCTGTTCATCTGGTACCTTTACAGACATACTTTTACATGGTGGAAAAATGCAGGACCTGATTAAAATAAAGAGTTATTATTTTTAGTTCCTGGCAGGCTTTAAGTCATCGCTAATTTAGGCGATCCTAATAGCTGTCAGCACTATTACACTGGTTGGTCACCCGTTGGGGGGCTAGTGGCTCACATGAACAGATCTAAAAGGTAGGTAGGAGATCAAATTCATTCTGTCTGTGTATAATTATCCACTGATGTGTTCTGAGGTTTGGAAAGCTGACTTGCAACTCACAGTTTACCGTATATGTTTGCATCAAAGCTACCAGGAATTCCTTTTATCAGGTATGAAGTTCTATTGCAAAACTTTGTTTTTGTTGTTGAGCACAAGGCTTTGAGGAATGTGAAGATTTAGGTCATTGAGGTCACCTGGAAAGGATTTCAGATGACCTGCCTTAAGCTCTAAAACATAAAACCTGCTACAGACTGAAATAGCAAATGTATTTTACTTCCATTAACTTTCTTCCAGAAACATGCATATAATGAACTCTTTTCAAGTGTACTCAAAATCTAAACAAATGTTCGCTTCTATTAAAGAAGCAACTTGTTTGCTGAAAGCAAAATGGAAATTAATTTGCCTTATAAATAAAACGTCAGAAGCTTTTCACTTTACCAACATGAAAGAGAAGACATTGTCCAATGCTTTTACACATAGGCCCTGGCCAAGGGGGAAATACAGCAAAAAGACAAACTGGTTTGAAAATGTTCTAGAGAACAGAAAACAAGAGACTGAAATTAATGGATCTTCTTGGGTGTTTTACAGTTAACTACTTGCCCTTTTTATACAAACCGCTGTAATGGAAATTCTAGTGTATTAGCAGAGAGCATTGGATTTGAGACATATCACAGCTGTAACAGCAAAACGATCCCTAAGGTATAATGCAAACGTTCCTGGACTGGTAGAAGACGCATCAGCTCTGGCCTTTGGTTATAAGAAGTAGTGAATGTTTCTAGGATACAGACTTTTTTTTCTTGACTTCTTACATAGAATAGCAGATGAGGCAACTGTGCCCTTGGAGGGGTGGTGGAAGATACAGGGTGTTTCAAATAGATTGGCCCGGTTTCAAAGCAGAATATTTCACGATGGCAACATGTTACGACGACTGAGGCTTGGAGGTGTTTGTGTACTGGGAGAGTCATCCAAAGGTAATCGTGTTAAACTCTATGCCTCACCATTTCCAGTGTTAAGAGTTTCATTCATTGGCAGTTTGTGGTTGCAGAGATATAGTGACTTCAAATTCTGTCCATCTTCTTGAAACACCCTGTAGTCTTTCAAGTGCAGGGAGGAAGTGAATAAGGTGTTCTTGTCCCTTCACATTTGAGCCCTGCACAGAGAATGCAGTGCTTATGGAAAAATTTGACCTCTTTGAAAGTTTTGTTTAGGAATGATCCACTGTACAGCCAGGGACATGGCTTCAGAAAAGCCTGGATCTTGCAAATAAAAATTCCTTGGGCACATATATTCATGCTGAAAACTTATCCTTATAAAGCCTTTGGCTAAGGACTTGTCTTCCCCCTTGGAGACCATAAAAAAATGAGAATAAAACAATAATGCCAAGTCCCTGTGCTTTGGGACAATTATGCAATTATGCTTAGCCTATCTCCTGGATTGGTATTTGAGATGTTAATCCCAGTCAATTTCTCTGCTCACAGTGAAAACTGGAAATGAAAACTTTCCTTAGCCCTGATTGTAAACATGTTCCTACATTCAACACACAAAGAAGGTTGAGCAAGGATTCATTTGTCTGTGGGCTGGCTTTGAATTGTACAAGGGTGCAACCTATTTGGAGTAAAGTAACTCATGGGCTATGCTAATTTTTAGCAGCCTCTTAATCACTGTTTTTAAAAGATCAATGTTATTTTAGTGAGTTAACAGCGAGTTAACAGGCAGCTCTGCCTCACAATTCTGTATGTTCTTAGAAGCTTCTCACTTCCATTTGGACAACCATGAGATGCAGAAACTTGCTCTTTAGCGACCAAGGTAAATAAATGCCCTGATTAAAACTAATGCTGTTTCAGCACAAGTGATAAAGTTGCGTACTAATTTCTCAGATATTTTAGTACTGTCTAAGGAAGGTAAATAAATAAATAGCAGCTGAATATACTTAATTTTAAGAATTTAAAACTGTCGGTGACCTTTTTTAAAGTGCCACTTTTAGTAAAAACTGAGAAGATAATAGCAGTAGTAAAAATAAACCTCATATCTTGGGAAGCATCTGGAGAGTCACCTATTCTTTGTTCATGAGCCTCATCTTCCTCACTTTTCTCACACAAGCATTTACATCAGAGTCAAGAAGGTTACTTGTACACCTAAATCAGTGACATTGTGATTTCTAAATGAGTGCACGCATCTCCTTTTCTTCTGCTGTGCAAGTCTGATGTTGCCTGACGCCATCACTGGATCTCTGTTCCCTTTACTACATGCAAATAATAAAATATAGGTAAGTTATCCAATTTTTCTAGAGGTTATACGATGACTATATGTTGCTAGGTGGAAATAAGCCTTTCTCTGACAGCTTAGTTTCTATTTTTCTTTACTTGTCTCCCTTTATTTACATCCTTGCCTTGGACTGAGCAAGTTGATCCAAAAATCCTGTAAGAGAAGGAGAAGTTACATGCATGAGAGTAAAGGAATTTTTGTCTCTAGTACCAGCCCAATCTAGGATGTTAGACAGGCAAAGGCTGAAATTTTCAAAGCATGGATCAAGAAGAAAAAGGGCTCAGATCCCTGTGAAAATAAAGTGCCCAAACAGAATCAGGCTTCAATTCACATAATAAATGTTACCTCTAACATCAGTAATGTAATAAACGTTACTGATTATCAGGATATGCTAATTTCTTCTCATGTTGGCTTTCATATGTGGGGACCATATCTGTCCAGTTGTTGTGTCTGTTTTAAGAAATTTATTATGAGTGTACTAGTGACAGCAGGAGAATAAGCAAAAAGTATTGGGAGGTATCTAGGTTCCTGTATTCGCTTTGCTTTTCTACTTCTTCCTTCAACATGTTTATTTATGGAACAATCAAGTCTGCATGGCACTCAGTGTGCCATGAAAGGGCTGGAGGTACTTCGCAGTTCTGAAGGAAAATTTAATTTCTTCAGACACATGATCCCTCTTGAGAGACCTGAAAGCATACTGAATGGATTTAAAGTCTTATTCTCCTCTGCTTTATGACTTGTGTTGTTGCTGTTGCCAATTTTCTCCATGTAGAATGTAATTATTAATAGTAATCTCTACCCTGTTAACAGGAAGGTGATCTCTAGTCCACAGTCTAAGTGGAAATGTATCTGCATTTCTGCATTACTGTCATCTGCTTTCATTAACTTCAGGGTCAGTGAGCTTATTTTTTTCTAATTTATGATATTTTATTTTTAGCATCCATCTCTTCCTGTCTTTGAGGCCCAGATCAGGCAGGAGTCCTATTTATACACCTTTTATTGTATGATTTTTTAATTTTTTTTTTTTATTAGTAAGCCTTTCCTGTAAAACATAAGGGCTCAAGTGAATGTACCAAACAATTGCGAGGAACCAGAAAGAGAGGATGTGACAAATCAGGATCAGTGTGTATGCAGCACAGTCACTAGGTGAAGAGACTTGCAAAGCTGCATCTGGAGTGTTGTGTCTGGTTTTGGGCCCCACAGTACAAGGAAGATAGTGCCAAACTTGTGAGAGTTCAATAGAAGGCAAATAAGTTGGTTAGGAGGCTGGAACACATGATGATGATAAAACGAAAAATTAAACTGGACAAGGCCCTGAGCAATGTGATAGAGTTAGATGATCATGGAATCATTTTGATTGGAAGAGACCCTTAAGATCATCGAGTCCAACCATAACCTAAGTCTAGCGCTAAACCATGTCCCTAAGAGCCTCACCTATACACCTTTTAAACATTTCCAGGGATGGTGACTTCACCACTTCCCTGGGCAGGCTGTTCCAGTGCTTCACAACACTTTTTATGAAGAAATGTTTCCTAATATCCTAATGTCTCTAGAGGTGAATTTGAACCTGATTTATTCTATAATTCTATGAATTATGCAATCCAGATGAACAGGATAACTTCTAGCAGACCCTGTTTGTTTTCCAAAACGTTTACAGTAACTGGTGAGGTCTAAGAAATCGGTTTAAGGTTTAATGATTTTAAGGAAACTGGGCTAGATTAAGACCTCCTCAAAGGTGAAAACCTTTGAGGGCTTTGTGGGCTTTTGTGGGCTTTGGATTGATGCAGTGTAGAGACAGAAGACAAAAGGACTCAGGGAAGAATAGCTGTGCTTAGAGCACACTTTCAGGGTGCTTCAGAGGGATTCAGCAGATGGAGATGAGTGTCTTGATCTGTAGAACTTTGGGAATTACAGTCAAAGTAAGTCATTCAAATGCTAGAATTGCTGGATATTGTATTATTTCCCCGGATGCCCAAATATAAACATTATCCTATCAGTTGGCTACTGATTCTGTTAACTGTGTAAAATATATATGTACATATATACATTACCTATACATATATCACTAGCATTGCTGGTCATGTTGCTATTGATTAAATGTGATACAGTGTGTGTCAGATGCACATTACCTTTTGAGATCTAGAGTTTACAATCAGGCAGCTGATGGCTCTTTGGTGTCTTTTGTGCTTCACTGTGCCTGTCCCCAGGTAGACACCTAGGGTGGTGTCAAGGTGCTGACAGTCACGTCCTCCCCCACCCTGGTGCAGGGTGACTTCACCTCTATGTGTCTGAAGAGGCAGGATGGCTGGGACCCTCCATCAGTTGACAGGGTCCTCAACAAAGGAGGTGCCCAGAGTAGCAGGACCATGTCACAATGATCACAGCCAGATCTGAGCAGGCTATTAAACAGGGTCCCCACCAAAGACCCCCTATGAGTGGTCTTCTCGGAGCAACAGGTCTGTGAACTGGATCCCTCCCCTTAGACCAGGATGCTGTCTAAGGAGACTTCCCAGGATTCAGTGCGCCTCTCCTCCTCGTTTGGTGAGGGCTCATTTTTCTTTGTTGGATATATCCTTGAATGAGCCCTTACCTAACCCAGGCAAGTGATTATTTTTCTTCTGGGTACCCTTGGGTGAAAGAGGCCTCTGATTTTGTTTCTTGAGAGTAAATGTTTGCATGCTATGGATCCTTATTATTGTTACGTGGTTGTAACCCAATAATCTCAACTGGTATCCGAATCTATGTTTCATACTATCAGAGTGCTAAATAATTTGTAGAAACCCTGTTTCTAGTTGGTTTATTTGCTATACTTTTTGTGCTAGAATAAAATCTGTTTTGGAACTTGTTGTCCACCTGAATTGACTTTTGGGCAGAGTGTTGAATGTGCCATTTCTACTTGCATCTTTTACTTTGCTCCTGTTTTTTTTTTTTTTGTTTGTTTGTTTGCATTTACGTACACTAGGCCATGAAGAAATTCTTGTGATGAACTATAAGACTACACTATGTGATCAGCAGGGTTCTTTTGTTGGCAAGGTAACCAAAGAAGACAGTAATGTCTGGTAGTGATGATAGTACTGCTCATAATAATTAATAACTTCCACCATAAATCTGGGAATGCTAACTATCCCACCAGTCTCTTTCAACAAATTATTGATTTGAAGTGGCCTGAAGTCTGGATTCTTACTTCTGATTCACAGCAAGTCATATCTGGTGAGATGAAGCAACTACTAGAGCAGTGTGTTCCATCACATTCTGGAAATGTTCCAGTTCATATCCAAATTCTAGTGTCCAGTTCTGAGGTAAACAAAGATCTTCATTACTTTTCTTAAGGAAAGTCTCATATTTGTCTTGCTAATCCTCTTGTCAGGATTTTCTTGTCAAATAACGGATCTTGACAAAGTTAAGGCTTGTTATATATGCTAGACATTTTGTTCCATCATTTTTGTCCTTGTTTTGGCAAAAGAATTGGGATATTTCTAAACATTGGAAATGCCTTCATGTCTCAATTTTGTTACACAGTCTAAAAATTAATGAGTAAGGCTGCTCTCAAGGCAGCATCAGTGTATGTTTTGCCAACACGTGAGCTCAGAAGGATTTTTTTGTTGTTGTTTGTTTGATTCTTTTTCACCAGATGTTATTTATTCCAAAACCCCTGTAGCTTTCTCTGGAAGGCATCAAATCTTATTAAAAAACAAACACCCCCCCAAAAAAACCCAAAAAAACCCAAAAAACAACCCACCAAACAAACAAAAAACCAACCAACCAAAACCAAAACCAACAAAAATAAACAATAACAACAACAACAAACAAAACCCCAAACAAAAACAATCAAGCAAACAAAACAAACAAAACCCAACCACACACAAAACCAACCAACCCAAATCCACAAAAACAAACCAATCAAAAAACCCCATAGACCAGGATCTGCGTTCTTCTCACTGGTGACCTGTGCAACCTCTGGGCAGGAGCTACTTTTGCTACTTGTGACCATGCAAGGTTTGGATGAGCAAGTGTTCTGCTCCATGTCAGGCTCCCGGCTGTTACCCAGGTCAGAAGTGGACAGCATCAGGTCATCTAACCTAAGGTGTTTCCTTCTGAGAGAAGAATGGGTGTTTCTTCAGTATAAACCAGACCTGTCTTCCACTGATGACAACCGCTTTCTGTCTTTGGTAGTCATCCATCTTACTGTGATATTGGAGCTTGAAATGAGACAAATTTATACATCAGGTTCTGATGTGTATGGAGCTGGGTATCAGTCAGGCCAGAAAGTCCTGAACAGGGTGAACTGTGAGTTACAAGGCAATTCAGTTACCGCTGAAGGTGTGTTGGGCAGCTCTGGGTGTGCTCTGCAGGCACCTGGAGAATACAGGGCAATTGACTTGGAGGGCTCAAGTTTCCAAGATATGAGTACTAGGCAATATGGTGTGGTTGCTGCAAAACAAATCAGAGTATCTGTGGACTGTAATATCCCCTTTATAATTTCTACTTTTCTCCCTGCATGGAAAAACGAGAAATGGTTTGTAAATTTGCTGAGGGGCTGGGGAGTCTGTACATGCTGGTGGCTACATGGCAAGATCCTAGATGTGGGCACTGAAAACACTTGACTGCCTGATGCGTGAGAATGAGAAGGGGCTGAGGACTGCTACTCAGTGTTTAATTCAATGAATTTTCAGCCTGTTGGCTATTCCCTGTCTGCATCTGTCATTCCTGATGAGAGGCCTCTTTCCTGTAGGGAGCTTGTCTGGATTTGCTTGTTTTTTACTACTTCCACTGTCCTTGTAGTAAAATGTGACTGGTTTATTTACTGCAAGGGAAAAATTACTGCAGCAAGTGAGGAGTAAGCAGCAGTCATGGCCGAATGCTTCATATTGACTTAATGCAAATATGCAAACAAAAAAAAATCTCAGTAACAAGGAAGGAGAAAAGCTTCATAGCAACAAAGAGCAGAATCTAGAAACTGTGAGACAAGGTGAGGTGGTTTTTTTTTTTTTAATTGTCTTGATGTGCTTTGAGAGGGTGTTTTTGAAATATGCATTAAAGGAATTAATACAGTGCTGAAATAAAAACAAATGCTAAGTTATATTTTAATTTGTATGCAGTCTCTTACTTTCCACTCCAGGGAGCTGTGTAAACACATTTAATTTAACCCTCCTAACTTATGTGTGAGGTGGTTAAGTATTGTCTCCATCTCGCACACAAAGAAATTATGATGCAGGGGTAGATTTGAAGAAAGAAGCTTTTTCAAACCTTCTGGGTCCTGTTTCTCTGCAAACTCCAGCCTCCCTGGATGCTAACAGCCCAGCTGGCTGCTGCTTAGAGGCTGGACAGGGAGTGCTGCTTCCATGAGTTGCAGAGAAGCCAGAAAGGTGGTAACTGAGGTAAGTTGAAAGAGATCTAACTGTAACTTCACTGCTGTTTTTTGCCCCACCTGCCCTCCCCCCCTACATTTTATTGGTTTGTTTTGTTTCCTCAAAGTGGACATTTTTAGTACTGAAAGTGAATTCCCTCTCTTTTTACTCTGTTGTTTTTGCAACAAGACTAGAAATCGTGCCCCAGTGCTGCACTTTTCAATTGTTAGGCTTTTTATCTAGTAATACCATTCTCCAGCTCCACAGCCAACACAGGTGTTTATAGCAGGCATTGACAATCAGGTCTTGCCATCGGACGCCTGCGCATAATTCTCCCCAGGTTAGTATTGGTCTCAGAGCAGCAGACTCCAGAACCGTCTCAGCAGTGTATGCAGAACTAATTTTCGCTATGCCAAAAACTATGGTGATGGCAGGAGAGGATGGTAGCTGATGATTTTACAGGAGGAGCTGGGTCTCCAGCAGTATCCTTTTACTCTGGGAACTTTCAGTTGCTAAAAGCAACACCTAGCCTTTCAACAAAACAGCTGAAGGCACAGGCACCTCTGAGGCATTCCTGCTACACTGCCTTAGGCAACTGCCTATTTTGTGTCTGGAGTTGGTCTTGCTCTGATCAGTGATGGATAAGAACAGATGCGGCAGACCAGTTCCTCCTTCAATAGTGTGTGCTCTGAGGGTCTTTCTTCTGAGACAGAAATAAGGCCAGAAATTTCATTTGGAATCCAGTTGTATATTTTTGAGCACAGAAGATGGCTCTCTGTGTGTCCCTCTGAGGGATGGACAAACATTCCATTTGCTTTGAAATGTGTCATTTTCCTTCTGTATGTTGAGATTTTTTCATAGCAGAAGTGGCTCTAAAAAGGAGGTGAGAACTGATCTAGTGGTACAACAGGCTTACATGGCAATAAAGATGATATGACTCTCTTCCTGTGAGAGACTTCACAAACATCAGCAATACTAGAGAAAAATGTAAAGCAACTGGTAAACTCAATTTCCACAATATGTCAGATTCTGCAGTTCTTTCAATACTGAGCTGAGCGTCTCCATTGCATTGAAGAACATCTGGTCAGGAGCGAATTGATCCATTTTTAAAAGGGTGTTGTTTGATTATTATTGCCAAAGACTGTGTCTTGTCATACCAAAGTTATAAGAGAGAAAGGAGCAGACCACATTACAATTGATTTGGCTTCAGCTCAATGTACACCCTAAAGAATATAAACCACTTGTTTTTCTGCTTTTGCATGTTTCTAATGCATAGAACTGATGACACTTTTCCAGCTTACTGTTGCAAGACGGTTGCTGAAGACTGACAATCCACTTGTCTGGTTTCCTACTTTTGTCATTCCTTTGTTTTTCTTTGCTTCAAAAAGTGGTTTTGCATTAAGAGGCACTTGGCAACTACACTGGCATACAAGTCTCATACCTGATTGCTCATTTGTCGTTGTACATCACAGCACTGTGATTTCCCAGAGGTCAATGGAGCCCATTAGCCATCTAAGGCTACAGTCTAGTAAAATTGAATGTGTTGCATGCTGTCTCTGTACTCTAATTCCCTAATTTTCCAATGTTTCTCCATCTTTGGAAAAAGTTGGAATGGATTTGAAAAAACTGTCTGCAGCTTTGCCATACAGTAACTTGTAGAAAGATGGGAAAGAGTTTAAATGGGAGTAAGAAATAGGAGGTATGTGAGATGGAGCAGTTGCTGACTTATTTTCTTTAAAACATTTTGTCACACAAAAAATTTTGGAAAATTTTCTTGGAAAGTCTCACTGCAGTGATGGTCTTGCATAACAGTTTGTTAGATACTTTTAGAAAAAGAGAAGGGGCCATGTGGGAAGCTACATGGAGGATTCACTGAGTTAGTGATTTCTTGCAAGAGGTTTGTCCGCGGTGTTCCATCTTACTTGGAAAATTATTCATTAGCACTAAAGACAGTTGAAGCTAATCACCTGATAAGGAAAGCGAGAGAAATGATGTTCAATGGGGAAGGACTGTGACGGCATATGCCAATAACAAACTGTTCCATGCCGATGAAACTTAAAGGTTAAGCACAAGTTATTATTTTAATAACAGATGACCACAGAAAATCATCACTGAAAGTGCATCTAGAATGCTCTGGAAAAAAGCTTAACACTATCTAGTATATCTTCCATATTTGCAAGTACATTTTAAAAGCAGTATGTAAAACAATTATCTCTGACTTCATGGGGAAATAAATTCAGGAAATGAAATTGAAATTCTGAATTTTGTTATGAAGCTGTCCTCTGCTTTTCCTCAAGAGGCTGAAATCAGTAATACTAATTCTTATGACGCATATATCAGAGTCCCCATCGGCCACAGGTTAAAGTTTCAGTACTGGGGCTATTTGCTATTAGGAGGGGACTGATAACCTTGATAAAACTTTCAAGTTTTCATGCATATGTTTGCATTTCCAGCACAGCTGCATAGACATATCAACCTGAAGATTTTTAATAGTGTATCATAAGAGTCGCAAAATACATTAAGATTTTTTTAACTAGGAAGCTTAAGGGCCAAACTTAATCCATGCTTATAGGAAAACTCCCATTAATGTCTGTAACACTCTTATAGAAGTGTTCTGAGCTCTGAACACTGAACCCATGTAGGGTTGAGGTTAAAAATATATATATATATATAACTAGTCCACTGTTGCAAGACAGTATGGCAGAGACAAAGAAACCTTGTCAAGGGAAAGTAACATGTTGGATACTATGTGCTTATCTAACCACAATGAACAGTACCTGGCATTAGGCACAGATGCTACAGCTTTATCTACGATATTGTTCACACTAATCTCGTACTTTATCGAGTTACACCTGGCCCAGTGTGGTGTTCCCTTCCCTGAGGATAGCATGGATAAAGTGGAACGTAATGTCTCTGGTGTTCTCAGCTACCAGTGAGGAACAGGTACAGGAGAGTGGTATCATTCAGGGTAGGTACCTGGGTCTGAGGAGAGTGCTGAGGGCAGAAGTACCTTGATAATAAACTCTGTCATACTCAGAACTTGCAGCGAAATTTTTCAGGATGAGTCTCCTTTTTCTATTCGCACTCCTGGTAAGTGGATGTGTGGAGGCACAAGTGTTAATGGAGGTGAAGGAAGAGACAACTCCGCTCAGTCTTTGAAACCCCTTTTCACCCAGCCAAGCATCCTTGTTTGTAGTACTATTATATGAAGTAGTGTGCTTGTAACAGTGCATAAATCTCAATATTCATATGGTACAGACTGTAGCATTAGTTAGGAAAAAAGAGTCCCAAGATTCAAAATTTTATTCTGTTCATCTACTAGAATCTTATTTTGTCTTTTACTTCCCTTCTCCACACCATCCAGAAACCCCAGAGAAAATAATACTATGCATGTCATTTCTAAAGGAAAATCAAACCAAACCTGTTTTCTGTGTACTTTGCAATGCCTGAAGCCCATAAAACATCACAAGTGTTAAGCAGCTGCATCGACCCTCAGTCACGGCAGCAAAGAAACCTCTATTAATGCAGCAGGATTTTTGTTCCACGCTCTTGCCAAATAAGCATCAACTGTAGCAACTTGAGGGGTTTTGACTGAATGTCAGCTGAGCAAAGGAAAGATGACATCTTAGGAACTACAGTCTTCAAGAGCTGGTGAGGTGATACTTCTGGAGAGACAAGGCTAAAAGGCAATGAAGCAGAAGGCTGATGTGAAGATGAAGCTGAGATTGGCAGGATGGTTTGTCAGCATTTAACCACATAGCATAATGGGGGAGGAAAGGGAAGTAGAAAAAGTATAATAGTCTCAGTCAAAACCAGAACTACTAACCAGCTTTTTTGTGTCTTGTGTTATGTTGCTTGATGTTCAAGGCAAAAATCAAGGAGAAAAACTCATGCATAAAAGTTTCTAATACAAAGTGTCTGCTTCCTTTCCCTTTTCTGCCAGCTTTGATTTTCTTGTCTGTGCTGCACTATTCTAATTTGTTCATATCCCATGTCCTCTAGTTCTATGCTTCCTTCCTCATCCTCTCTTCTGTGATACCTCTGCTATTTTAACTCCATCCCTCCTAGCTCCCTCTCTTAGAATCATATAATTATTTATATTGTAGGAGACCTTTAAGTTCTTCAAGTCCAGCTGTTAACCTAGCACTGCCAAGTCCACCTCTATACCATGTCCCTAAACACCACATCTACAAGCATTTTAAACACCTTCAGAGGTGGCGACTCAAACACTTTCCTGGGCAGGCTCTTCCAACGCCTGACAACCCTTTCTGTGAAGAAGTTTTTCCTAATATCTAATCTAAACTTCTCTTCATGCAACTTGACACCGTTTCCTCTTATCCTATCACTTGTTTCTTGGGAGAAGAGACTCACACCTTGCTACAAACTCCTTTCAGGTAGTTGTAGACAGCGATAAGGTCTCCTTCAGCCTCCTTTTCTCCAGGCTAAACCGCCCCAGCTCCCTCAACCACTTATCATCACACTTGTGCTCCAGAGCCCTCACCAGCTTCGTCACCCTCCTCAGTACTCTCTCCAGCACCTCAATGTCTTTCTTGTAGTGAGGGGCCCAAAACTGAACACAGGATTCAAGGTGGGACCTCACCAGTGCCGAGTACAGTGGCACAATCACTTCTCTAGTCCTGCTGGCCACACTATTCCTGATTCAAGCCAGAATGCTGTTGGCCTTTTTGGCCACCTGGGCACACTGCTGGCTCATGTTCCGCAGCTGTTGATCAGCACCCCCAGATCCCTCTCTGCCAGGCAGCTTTCCAGCCACTCCTCCCCAGGCCTGTAACGATGCCTGGGGTTATTGTGACCCAAGTGCAGTACCTGACACTTGGCCTTGTTACATCTCATACAACTGGCCTCAGCCCAACAATCCAGTCGGTCCAGAACCCTCTGTATGGCCATCCTACCCTCCAGCAGATCAACAGTCCCACCCAATTTGGTGTCATCTGGAAACTAGATAACCTTTCCACAATAAGGCCTAGAGCATTTCACTCCAGCTCTTGTGGTCCCCATGAAATTTTTAGAGGTGAACCAAAATTAAGAGAAATCAAACCAAAGCAGAACCTGATCTTTGAGGAATTTCTTGCTTAAAAAAAAGATTAAAAAATATAAAAGGAGAAATTTTCCAAAGTGCTAAAGCTTCCCGTTTCAAAATATTGTTTAGAGTAAAAATTCTTCTGAATTTTAAAAATTTCAAACAATTTTTTTTTAAATAGTTATCTAAAATTAGATTGCCTCAGGGTAGTGGATTTTCCAGTTTTTGTTTGTTTGTTTATTTTAACAGTCCTATCATTTAAGGTGGGCATTAGTAATCTTAGTATGTGACAACCCCAGCAAACAAATTGGAACTTGCTGTCTACATGTTCTGTCTCATCTGGATCAGTCACTTTAATGTCAAAACATTCATGCTAACTTGTGTGCAATTTGTAATCTCAGAAATAGTTTCACTAGTTACAGCTCAGAAGTCAAGGCTGTAAACAGTTAAACCTTGTGTCTCATTAGCTCTGTCCACTACTCCCAGGGGAAAAGCTCTTTTTTTCCCTTTTTCTCCAAATGGATCTTGTCTTCACCTTGACTTTGGCTAGGTTTTTTGTTTGCTTCAGTTTTTTAGTGTTGTCAAAGAATTTTACTTAGAAACTGTTTCAGAGCTGCTGGTGATAAAAAGTATCTCAATCCATAAATATTAATATATATATATATATATATTTTTTTTTTTTTTTAACACTTAGTTTCTATAGCATAAACAGGCGATGAAGACATGATGAAGTGTGAATAAGAACAGTCTCATCCAGACTGGTCCAGCCCTAGTGACTTATGCTAACTGCATAACTAACTGTGGCTCTCTTCTTCCAACATTTTCTATGGAAATAAACCCCATAGAATAGCTATCCACTGACTCATTTCCGCAGGTTCAGTATTAATGTGCAAACATGCAATCTTTATGACAGAGACTTTTCAGGCAACAATCATGTGAACAAGAGAAATATTTATGAAATGATTTATGGTCAGATTTAGTGCTAAAGAGTGTTTTGTGCCTTGAACTGGGGAGTTCTTCTGCAGGGCATGGTTACTCATATCAACAGAGCTAAAACAGAAACATTCTTTATCCATTACATGCATTTTCAGTGCTTGTAGCTTGGTTGACTTTTAAAATAATTAATTACATATGTTGCCTCGTTGTGTTTACCATAAATTCAGCACCGTAATAACACAATTTCCATATTCCAAGAACTGGGTTTATGATACTTGGTTGAATCTGTGCTAATGTAGGCCAAATCTTAGCACCAACCATGGATAACTGGTCACACTATTTTGTTTCAATACACCCTCAGATTTTGGTGATATTATTTCAGTCTTGTGCCTTCCTCTAGAAGCATTAATTTTTGGGACTATATTCATATAGATATAATATAGCTACAATATAGCTATAGGTAAAAGCTAGATTCTCTGGAAGGTTGGCACGTTTTTGAAGGAATATGCAAGACTTGCAAAAGGCTTTCAGTTTCCTGACATTTGACTCTGCTTATGTACATCAACTGTATTTGTTACCAATTGTGTGTACAGTTTTCCTGGGTGTTCTGTATATTCCTTATGCATCTTCCATATGATAAAACATTAGATCATCTAACAAACTGATCTTATACTTCATAAAAAATCTCTTTGAATGCAATAGCGTTATGTCATACCTTGCTGCTCAGCAATAATAGTGTAGTTGGTAGCATTTATAGCATGATAGGAGTGCTCATCAGGCAACAGGCAGATGTAAGTTCTCATTGCCCTCCAAGGGTTACCCTCCCTGCAGCATGTGCTCAGCATCAATTGCTTGAACAGTTCCACTGAAATGCTGGGACAGGTTTACAGCTGCAGTTGAATTTGCGTTTAGCTGTCCGCAAGGTCATGACCTAAAAGCAGAGTGATTTCATACAGTTCAAGTGTGTGAGCAAATCCAGGTACCAAGGTGACAAGGAAGAAGGTAGGCATGCAAAAGTGAGAAGGAGAAATGAAAATTATCCTGAAGATTGTATATCCCAGTGCAGCGATTAATGTTTTATAAGCTGATTTGGTCATTTGGCTTGTTAAATAGTGTTAACATTTTAATGTTGTAGATTATCAATTAACAACTTTGTAATGGATATATTTTATTATACCCCTGGTATTTAGTCTATCTGTGACTGATACTCTTTTCAGTTGCTTTTGTATTAAAAATAATTTAACCTTCTGTGATTGCTTTTGCTTGTGTTGTCTCAGTGAGGGTTGAGCAATAGTGTGCCGTGCCTGAGCTTTCCTCTTTGGTGGAGACCTGGATTAATTTTGTTTATGAAAGGTCCCAGCGAGTATGTTCAATAGAAAACAACTGCAGAACCTACAAGGACAGAGAGGTGTCTTGCTGTGAATGTGGCTGGGATAGCTGCTCCAACTCTCCTCAGCATTGTTACAAGATTAATCACTGTTATGTGCTGACACTTCAGTTGTGTAGCAGTTTGCTTCAAAAACAATGCTAAACATAATCCGTCATACCACCCCCTTGTACTGATCACGTTAAGAAGGGCAGGTGCTGAAATTTGTTCTAAAGATCACTTGAATAAATTTTCTCTTCATATTCTCAATGAGAGTAATTAGTTTCCAAGGTAAAATTTACCCTCAAGTAAAATAAATTTGCATGTACCTAAGCAAAAGACTCCAATAGAATACTATTGAAATAATTTGTCATGCTACAGGTGAATGACAGCTGTGAAATCATTAATCATTTGCTATTTCCATCAGAAACATGGATAAGAACTTTAAGGTTGACAATAGTTGTTGATATGCTAGAGCTGAGCCTGAGGGAAAGGAAATTCTCTCTACATAGTCTAACTAGTTGTTGACCTATTTTCAATCTATCCTTCAGATTAAGGTAGTGTTTTTCAGAAACATACAATGCGCTAATACCTGAGACTGTTAAAATTCTTTGAAAGGAGCTGTTTTCCTATCTGCTACACTCCTGTGTAGGACTAGCCAAGGCAACAATTCTCTGTTATTTGGGTATTGACCAGTATGCATCTAATCCTCAAAACAGGAAAATGTCCTTGTGAATAGACATTAAATGATCTTAAATGTAAAAAATTAAAGCAAAGCTTTTTTCTTTTTTTTCCTAGAGAACTATTTCTACTCCCTCAAATGGTGCTTTTGTGTAGCCATAGGTTGAATGCATTTGTAATCATCAGTGCTAATGCTTAAATCTTATCTAGCCCTGGTCCATGTCAGTGTCACGGCTGCACTCAACTTTAAATCATACAGTAAACCTCAGATCTGGAAGTTCAGCAAAGTTCAAATGATTTTGGATTCAGATTTTAACCACTGCTTTGAGTTCATGAACTTTTGTCTGTTACTTACTCATTTCTTTCTTTGAAGGAAAATCTGATTAAGGGCAAACTGTAAATGCTTTGCAGCTAAAGGGAAATCTGTGTTACATCTACAACTGGATGTCTAATTAAAAAAAGACTGGTTGGTACGTTTGTGCTAGCAATTGCTCGTACTGTGAAATTGCTTCATAGAAGCAAAAAAGCATGTTAGACTGATTGTTTTTCATGATACCATTTTGTCAGAATAAATTAAATTCTTGTAGCAAAAGCACTTTTACCACTATAGCTGTATCTGCACTTCTGCCTTTACTGATTGTGGAAATCACCTTTCCCCAGCACTGTTCCTGTCTTAGTAAGAATGATCAGAATATAAATGTCTTTCTTTCCACTAAACCTTCCCCAAAATTAGGATTTCTGATGTGAGTTTGGTGCTTTTAAAAAATATTATTTTGATTTATTTTGCCTAGCATCTCTTTGTGGGTTTTCTTTGTTTGTTTGCTTGATTTGTTGTTGTTGTTGTTGTTGTTGGTTTGGTTTTGTTGGTTTTGTTTGTTTGTTTGTTTACTTTTTCTCCCAGTAAACTGAGGTGTATATTTATTCTATGCCAAGTGGACAAGGAGTGCCTCTAATAGGCTCTGTCATATGAATATTTCCTATTTCCCTCTGAAGATGCAGAGACCTTGAGTGAAATGATGAAGGCTCATCTTCTCCTAACTAACTGTAGGCTTCTTAATGTGACGTGTAAGTTCAGAGCATTTGACTCAGTGTTGCTGTTAGCTGAGAGATATTATGTGTCAATCTTATTTATCTCCCACCCCAATAAAATGAGAAATCCAGGGGAACTGTGGTCCCAAATTTAGTGCATGAGGTGTTGTTCTTCCTGAGAGAGAAGATAAAGTAGCTAAAGTTCTGAAAAGTCTGTGTTTTTTTTTCCATTCCCCTTTGCAAGAACTGTCTTCTCCCTGCTCCCTTATTCACCTAGTTTGTTTCACTGATCCATGCTCCCATCCTTTGCATTTCTATCCAAGCCAAATACTTTTCCCCAGGGCTGTAGGAATGAAATAAAAAATTACTTGCAGTTTAATCTTGTTGTACTTCAGATATGGCTAGTCACAAGGGCAGATTTGATATTCTGAAATTTAAACTGCTCACTCTTCCCTCATGCTGTTGAAAACTGGAGATGGACAAGGCTGGTGAGGGGTCTGGAGAACAAGTCTTACGAGGACTGGCTGAGGGACCTGGGACAGTTTAGCAAGGAGAAAAGGAAGCTGAAGGGAGATTTTTTCGCTGTCTTCTACAGCTACCTGAAAGGAGGTTGTAGCATGGAGGGTGTTGGTCTCTTTTCCCAAGGAACAAGCGATAGGATGGGAGCAAATGGATGGGAGTCAGCTGATCGGAGCCAGCGCAGCGAGAGCCAGAGCCGGCGAGGTTCAGTCGACTACGAGGTTTAGCCGAGATTAGAAAGCCCAGAGGGAAACGTACAGGGACAGCGTGACTCCCGGCGGTCCCGATCCCCCCGAAGCCCCGGTAGCCATTGCGAGAGAGCGGCTGACGTGGCGGGGGGCGTTCCCACGGTGACGGCGACCACACCTCCTCCTCTTGCCTTGAAAAAACCTTTGGGAGGGCAGCGACTATTTGCTGCCCACCAGGTGCGGAGAGGAGCAACTAGCTAGCGCAGCGGGTGTGGCAGCTAGCGCAGCGGGTTGCAGAGAGCACTTGTTTTTCATTCCCACCGACTTATTGCCAGCGTCCCAGACCGCTGATGACCATGGTCGCCTCCAGAAGGAGAGCATGTCTCAAAAAGACTGTGGCAACGCAGACTGAAGTTCTGTCCCAAACGGTGGCTGTTCAGGTCTCCGGCTGCATGGAGTGCCAGAGCCTGCTGCTGCCGGAGGAGGGAGGCCAGCACTCTACTTGTGTGAGGTGTGAGCAGGTGCAAGATCTGCTCGACATGGTTGTGAAGCTTAAGGAGGAGGTTGAGACGCTGAGGTCCATCAGGGAGTGCGAAAGGGAGATCGACTGGTGGAGTAACACCCTTACGTGCCGGTCGGAAAGGCCCCAGGGAGGTACCCCCGAAAAGGAGATGGACCTCCTGCCCTCCCGGACAGAGGCGGAGGTCCTGAGACAGCCCCACCCTTGTCGCTGTCGGGCAGAGGTAAATGACCTAAAAAAAGATGAGGGTTGGAAGCTTATTCCAGTTCGGCATCACAGGCAGCCCCACTCCCTGCCTGATTTGCCTCCCCAGGTGCCCCTCCGTAATAGGTTTGAGGCCCTGGATCTTGAAGAAGAGGTAGGTGAGGAGGTGGTGCCAAGCCTGCCTACAAGATCACATAGGAAGAGGCGGTTGACTACACAACTGAAGACTACCTCTGATAAGAAAGATAGAAAGGTGATTGTAATAGGAAATTCCCTTCTGAAAGGAACAGAGGGCCCAATATGCAGGGTTGACCCTCATCTTAGGGAAGTCTGTAGTCTACCTGGAGGCCGGATCAAGGATATTGCTAGAGAGCTCCCCAGACTGGTGCAACCGACAGACTACTACCCACTGCTGGTCTTCCAGACAGATGGGGAGGAAGTTGCTTCCCGTAGTCTGAGGGGAATGAAGAATGACTTCAAGGTCTTGGGAAGGATGGTGAAAGATTCAGGGGCTCAAGTGATCTTCTCTTCACTCCTTCCCTCTTCAAGTGACGATGTGGGGTGGAATGGGAAAATTCAATCTCTAAATGGTTGGCTCCAAGACTGGTGCTACAGGCAGGGCTTTGGTTTTTTTGATAATGGCTGGTTTTATAAGACTCCAGTCCGGACAGTGTTATGCAGGAAAGGCTTATCTCGCAGAGGCAAAAGGATGCTGGGGCAGGAATTAGCTGGGCTCATTTGGAGAGCTTTAAACTAGCCTCGAAGGGGGATGGGGTTGTAGTTGGGCTTGCCCCAGAGGGGCAGCATTCTAAAACAGATGAGGACCGGGTGGCCTCCTGTGCCCCTAGGGAGAAATTGGTGTGCTCTGCTCGCTCCCTGAAATGCCTGTACACCAATGCGCGCAGCATGGGGAATAAGCAGGAGGAGTTAGAATCCTATGTTCGGTCGGGAGATTATGATCTGGTGGCAATTACAGAAACGTGGTGGGACAGTTCACATGACTGGAATGTGGTCATGGATGGCTATGCCCTTTTCAGGAAAGACAGGCCAGCCAGGCGTGGTGGTGGAGTTGCTCTCTATGTGAGAGAGCAACTGCAATGTACTAAATTCTGCCCAGGAGCAGATGAGGAACGAGTTGAGAGTGTATGGGTCAGGATCAAGGGACAGGCTGGTAGGGGTGATACTGTTGTAGGTGTCTATTACAGGCCACCAGATCAGACTGAGGAAGTTGATGAGGCCTTCTATGCGCAGCTGAGAGTGGCCTCACAGTCACAGGCCCTGGTTGTTGTGGGTGATTTTAACTTCCCTGATATTTGCTGGAAGGACCATTCAGCCAGCCAGCCACAGTCCAGGAGGTTCCTCCAGTGCATTGATGATAACTTCCTCATGCAGATGGTGGAGGAGCCGACCAGGAGAGGTGCACTGCTGGATCTCATCCTCACTAACAAAGAGGGTCTGGTTGAAGCAGTAAAGGTTGAGGGCTGCCTGGGTTGCAGTGACCACGAGATGGTGGAGTTCAGCATCTCGTGTGGCAGGAACAGAATAGCAAGTAGAATTGCAACCCTGGACTTTGGCAGGGCTAATTTCGGCCTTTTCAAGCAACTGCTGAGGGAAACCCCATGGGCAAGACTGCTTGAAGGAAAAGGGGCCCAAGAGAGCTGGATTGCATTCAGAGATTGCTTCTTCCATGCTCAGGATCAGAGCATCCCCACACGTAGGAAGTCGAGGAAGGGAGCCAGAAGGCCTGCGTGGTTGAATAGGGATCTGTTGGGTATGCTCAAGCAGAAGAGGCGAGTTTACAGGTCATGGAAGCAGGGACTGGCCACTTGGGAGGAATATAAGGCTGCTGTTAGAGGATGCAGGAAGGCAGCTAGGGTAGCCAAGGCCTCCTTAGAATTACAGCTGGCGAGAGGGGTCAAGGACAGCAAGAAGAACTTTTTCAAATACATAGCAGATAAAACTAATACCAGAGGCAATGTAGGCCCACTGATGAATGAGGTGGGTGCCCTGGTGGCAGAAGACACAGAGAAGGCAGAATTGCTGAATGCCGCCTTTGTCTCTGTCTACTCCGCTGGAGGATGTCCTGGGGAACCCTGTACCCCTGAGACCCTGGATGAAGCCAGGTTAATGGAGGAGTTTGCTTTAGTCGATGAGGACTGGGTTAGGGAACAATTAAGTAGTCTGGACGTCCATAAATCCATGGGTCCAGATGGGATGCATCCGCGGGTGCTGAGGGAGCTGGCTGAAGTCATTGCTAGACCGCTATCCATCATTTTTGCCAAGTCTTGGGAAACGGGAGAGGTGCCCGAGGATTGGAGGAAAGGAAATGTCACTCCAGTCTTTAAAAAGGGCAAGAAGGAGGACCCGGGTAATTATAGACCGGTCAGCCTCACCTCTGTCCCTGGGAAAGTAATGGAACAGCTTATCCTTGGTGCCATCTCAAGGCACATCAGGGATAAGAGGGTCATTAGGGGCAGTCAGCATGGCTTTACCAAGGGTAAGTCATGCTTGACCAACCTCATAGCCTTTTATGAGAATGTAACAAGGTGGATGGATGATGGCAGAGCGGTGGATGTGGTCTACCTTGACTTCAGTAAAGCCTTTGACACAGTCCCTCACAGCATCCTCACAGCTAAATTGAGGAGGTGTGGTCTCGACAATAGAGTAGTGAGGTGGGTTGCAAACTGGCTTAAAGAGAGAAGCCAGAGAGTGGTGGTCAATGGTGTGGAGTCCAGTTGGAGGCCAGTATCTAGTGGAGTGCCTCAGGGGTCAGTACTGGGGCCAATATTATTCAATATATTCATTAATGATTTAGACGAGGGAATTGAGTGTACTATCAGCAAGTTTGCTGATGACACTAAGCTGGGAGGAGTGGCTGACACGCCAGAAGGCTGTGCTGCCATCCAGCGGGACCTGGACAGGCTGGAGAGTTGGGCGGGGGATAATCTGATGGAATTTAACAAGGGAAAGTGTAGAGTCCTGCATCTGGGCAGGAACAATCCCAAGTTCCAGTATAGGTTGGGGCATGACCTATTAGAGAGCAGTGTAGGGGAAAGGGACCTGGGGATCCTGGTGGACAACAGGATGATCATGAGCCAGCACTGTGCCCTTGTGGCCAGGAAGGCTAATGGCATCCTTGGGTGTATTACAAGGGGGGTGGTCAGTAGATCGAGAGAGGTCCTCCTTCCCCTCTACTCCACCCTGGTGAGACCCCATCTAGAATATTGTGTTCAGTTCTGGGCCCCTCAGTTCAAGAAGGACAGGGAACTGCTGGAGAGGGTCCAGCGTAGGGCAACAAAGATGATTAAGGGAGTGGAGCATCTCCCTTATGAAGAAAGGCTGAGGGAGCTGGGGCTCTTTAGTTTGGAGAAGAGGAGACTGAGGGGTGACCTTATTAATGTTTATAAATATATAAAGGGTGAGTGCCATGAGGATGGAGTCAGGCTCTTCTCAGTGGCAAACAATGATAGGACAAGGGGCAATGGGATCAAGCTGGAACACAAGAGGTTCCACTTAAATTTGAGAAAGAACTTCTTCTCAGTGAGGGTAACAGAGCACTGGAACAGGCTACCCAGGGAGGTTGTGGAGTCTCCTTCCCTGGAGACATTCAAAGCCCGCCTGGACACATTCCTGTGCGACCTCACCTAGGCGTTCCTGCTCCAGCAGGGGGATTGGACTAGATGATCTTTTGAGGTCCCTTCCAATCCCAAACATACTGTGATACTGTGATACTGTGATACTGTGAAATGGCCTCAAATTGCACCAGGGAAGGTTCAGATCAGATATCAGGAAAAAATTCTTCACAGAAAGGGTTGTGAAGCACTGGAACAGGCTGCACAGGGAAGTGGCGGGGTCACCATTCTTGGAGGTGTTAAAAGGGCACATAGATGGGGCTCTTAGGAACATGGTTTAGTGCTAGATCTGGGTTATGGTTGGACTTGATGATCTTAAGGGTCTCTTCCAACCAAAATGTTTCTATAATTCTAACACCCAGAAGTAGTATGTGCACGTGACTGTGTTGTTGGTGCCTCTTGAGAAGCAAGTGCTGCTGCTACATGCGCACGGAGCTGGTGTAGCTTGTGGCTAGCAAGGAGCAGCTGGAGCAAGTGGTGCACTGGTATCACGGGAGAGTGATTTTAGGGTTCTGCTTACTTCAGAACAATGTTCAGGTTTCTTAAAGAGAAACACGACTTACAAGAGTTCAATGGCGGGTTCAGTGTATTATTTACTGCATGGGGGAAATATGCCAAGCCGAATGCTGCTTACCTTTTCTCCAGGTGCCTGTATCTGTCTTCCCTTCCTGATAACCGTTCGCTCCAGAGCCTGTGTCCTGGGGCTCCAGAGGCAAACTTTCAGGCAAGGCCAGTATCTGTCGTGGTGCAAACTGTCCGGATTCTTCTTTCCCTGACAACCGTTTGCTCCTGAGTCTGTATTTTAGAACTCCAGTAGCAAGCTATCAGGAGACAAAGTTGTCAGAAAACAAAAAAAATTAATGGAGTAGAATAGCAGAAGGGCTAGCTCAAGATGGGTACCTGCGCAGATGTCCACCCAAACATAGGAAACTACAAACTTTTATATCTTTAAAAACCATTCACATCCAGTCCAGCAGCAAAATTTCACCACCACGTGAAATTGCTCCCCATTGGACCTTTTTTCTCTGATTCCACATGGACCTTTGTTTTGTTCAGTTGTAGACATTGGTTTTGGTCCATATCCTTTCAGGTGCCGTTTTGTCTGGATAAATCCTTTTTCCCAGTGAAGTGCAAAATAGGCCCCACTTTGCAGAAGTCTGTAATGTCTCTGCATTAGCGCTGGATCATTGTTTTCCCTGTCAGTTCTATCCTTCCCAGCAAAATGCAAGCTAGACTTTATCTTGCAAGCGATTAGTGTAGTCTGCAGTTGCCCTTGGTAAATATGAGGAGGACTTCACAGCTTAAAATTCTGGCAAATCTAGTCTACCAAGTAACATGAATCAAAGAGTATATTAAAAGTCATAAAACCTTATATCTCTAAATAATCCATTACATTTCGTGTGCATCTACTTTAGCTAAATGATCAACGTTGAATGGGAATTGGGCTCATCCACTGACCTCTGTCTGAGTAGTAAAACCATTGCCATACAGCTCACTTCTTTAGCAGGCAGAGCTCAAAGTGGGCTCATCCAGGCTGTCGTATTTATAGAATGAAGTGGTTGACTCGTAGTCAAACTGCACACAGTAGGAAAAGTATGCACGAGACTCCCTCTGCCCACAAGTTACCAGTGTTCAGTTGCCAACCTGCTTCCCTGTGGATCCCCTGGAAGGAGCTCTTGACCTGGCTGCGGCTCAGGCATTTACCTCCTCTGGAGCTGGGACCAAACTGCTGCTAGTTTGGTTGCGGGGCGGGGGGAGGGTCCAAGTGCATCCACCACAACTGAGGAGCATGAGAAGTGGTGTGCAGCTTCAAAAGTCCCATCTAGACCTTTATTCTGTCCACAATGGTGGCTGATGGTGTTAACTTAAAGGAAGAAGATAAGAATGGTAAATGTGTGGATAATTCTTCCCAACTTCAGTAGTTTTAGGATTTCCTAAAATTGGCTCTGTATCAGTATAATCTTACTAAATAGCTTCAAATAAAACTGTCCCCGTGAATGTATCTAGTATAGACACTGAGGGAGAATAATTATACACAAGCCAAGTAAACATCTTTTACTTTAATTTCTTTCCAATGCTTCTTTAGAGGGTTTTAGGGTTGTTTTTATTTACAATTTCTGCAATCAGTGTTCACAGCAGAAATATTTTTCCTTTTGCTAAATATTTTATTTTCTATTTGGACAAATCGAAAACAATTCCACTTCAAGTAAAACTAGTATTTGTTGTCAAACAATGTGCATTTTTTGTGCTGAGCATTTTGACATTGA
This sequence comes from Patagioenas fasciata, assembly GCF_037038585.1. Classification (NCBI taxonomy): domain Eukaryota; kingdom Metazoa; phylum Chordata; class Aves; order Columbiformes; family Columbidae; genus Patagioenas; species Patagioenas fasciata. Next base: position 56,012,016 of record NC_092524.1, on the reverse strand, counting down.
GCTGTCTGCCTGGGCTGGAAAACACCCTGGAATCACACATCAGGAGCTTAGCTTGAGATTCCTGGTCAGGTTGTTTGCCCTGTACTGCACTATGATGCATTTTGGAAAGTGAAAGCATGTAGTCAGACTGCAAAGAAAAGCCTGTAATAGAGAAAGGAGAACAGTAGGGAGAAGAACCACAGCCCACGTAGGGTTACTGGGGACATTCAGAGGGGACAGAGCTGTAATGGAAAGCATTCCTGAGTAATCAGAAGCCTCAGCATGTTTTAAATTATAAAAGGCTCTTGTGAAAGTGAGTAGCAGGCAAGAAGCTGCTGGAGGAGTGTATATCTAAACATCCGTGCTTAAATTTTCCATTTCAAAGGAGAACAAGCGGTCATGTGCTCTGTATATCTGGATCCAAGGATCCAAGGGTTTGTGTTTTTTTTTTTTTTTTTCCCTGCCCTTTTCTTTGCAGGACAGTTAACACATAATTGGTGCTAGAGGAATAGAGGACTTGTGAAGAAGCCATGTATTGTTGACTCCAGAGCTGATGCTAACCGGATCATGTCCCACTGGGCCACTGAATTCCCATCTGAAGCTTCTTCTTTTGCCTTCATGCTATAGAACAAAGAGTGTAACTGTGTAATTGGAGATGACTGTTGCAATGTGGGAAGGCATGCTGCCACTGGATGTTGGTGGTCTAGTAGAGCCTAGCCCAGGAAACGATCTGGTTTCTGTTTGGTGTCTCCAATGGACATTGGGTGGGAAAGAACATACCTCCATGCAACATATGATCTTGCAGGTTCTTGTAACAACAAAGATCAGATTTAATAAATTCTGCACTGTTGTGCTAGATTATGGATACAATAGATAAGTTTTCAAAGGCTGTTTTGGAATTAGTAGTGGCTTATGCTTGAAGTCAGTCCTGTAATGTGCAGCACAGGTATACCTGGATGTTCTGGAGGTACCATGGCAGCCTCTCCTAGAGAGACTACTGGGATTAATTACTCTGTAGTGCTGTTTGTGACAGTCCTTGAGTATGTATAAACTGCACTAGGTTTAGTCTTTGACGTATAAAATTATTTAGGAAACTGGTCATTCTAACTAACTGTCGACAGAGCACTTAACCTAGGAATTTCTCTTGGGAAATTAGGAGAGTAACCAGCCTGCTCTCCTGCTTTCTCTTGCTTAGAAGACTACTACTATTTCCTAGTAGCCTCTAGCCAAGAAAAATAGTTCACAGGACAGCTTTGCTATAGCAGTAAGCAGAGGCAAGTGTGCCTTGCAGCAGCCACTGGCACGTGGGACCAGGCTTTTAGCTTAATATAGTGATTCTCACTCTGATTTCTGTTTACAAAGCTCAAAATAAAACTCAGAAGTATTGTAATTTGTTTGTTTGCAGCAACTCCTGGCACACGCATTTGGCTACTTGAAGGTATTCATACAGGCTTCCTATTAGAAAAGGCCCTTGCATGATTCTCCCAAGAGCTTAAGACAAGTGGCCAGGTTTTCACGACACCTCAACTTGCTGGATGTGACAGTCTTTAAAATACTTAGATAAAAATATTTCTACTGGAATTTCTGAGAGCTTTGAACACCCGGTCTGAAGTGCCCAGAGGTTGATCTGAGCTACCTTCATTTTCCTACACGTTGTTAAACACCATGGCTGCATTTTGTTGCTGTGCTGGCCTTGCTGAATTCACAGAGAAATAATTCTGACTCCTCTTGGTAGCCACTGCCATTTTATAACTCTTTAGAAAGTATTGGTATGCAGGTATTAATAAATTCTTTTTCCTTCCCCCTCTCCCCAGAATTCAAACCAACTGACGTAAATCACCACAACTCCCTGTTTCTGGGGGTGCCTAGTGGTACCAGTAAACAGGACAGAGTATATTAATTAACCTGGAAAGCAGCAGGAGAGGAAATCCAGAGGGACTAGCCAGTCTTCTCTACAGTTGACTGAATATAAACAACATTTGGAGATGAGACAAATGCAATCCCGTTATTTATGGTCAGATTAAAAGCATGGGATAAATTCCAACTCCTGCTGCAAACAGCTTGGCAGGAAGAGTGTTTCACTCCACAGTGAACCAAGGAATGCATGTTTGTGAGAAAGGTATGTGCTTCCCCTCGCCTTGTCCAGGAACTGAGGACCCTCGAGATATTTACAGCAACTATAACGAAGTGTACACAACCTGTTTTCCCCAAAGTGGTCTTGTATTTTAATGAGTTTAAATAATTGACTCATATTTTCAAGTATTCAGAACATTATTTGCCACTGAAGTGAACACTCAGGGTTTCTTTTAGCACAATACATTCCAGAGCTCTCTGCACTTACTGGAAATATTGGTATTCGATTATAAGTCGCACCATTGAGGGACCAGATGAAACGGCTGACCCCATATCCCCAAATTCTGTCATGGCCTGAGCACACTTCCTCTGGAAAAAGAGGTATTGTAGCAGGTGTGACAGTAGGAGAGGAGTGTTTGTCACCCTCTCTGACAGGCATAGGGATGAGACCTCAAGCAGGTGGGTGATGTGCTGGTCAGTGTGACAGAGCAGACACAGGAGTGTGAAAATCTGCTAGTGGTGCTATTGCAGTAGCAGTTTGGACATGGCAGCAAAACACCAGGGAGAGGATGGCCTCCTCCTCACCTCCATAGTGTGGTGAGTTTTATGTCATCCTTTGCATGTGAGAGAAAGGTAGTGCTAGCCTAATTTCTTCCTTTCCTTTAGTATTTAGAGTAAGTTACGTTTAGATGTGAATAGCACTGTCAAGTGGTATGCTTTTTCATAAATTCTTTTAAGTATAATTTTTAATAGAGAAACTAACCAACTAGTAATTTATTTTTCATTTTCATTATGTACTTATGCCGTTGAGAGTCAGAGGTGTCTGAAACTTGTGCAAAGCAGCACAATATCGTCAGTGGCCATCCTCATGAGGATTTTAGTTCACACACCATAAGGGCTGACCCCCCCCCCGCCTTTTTTCTCAGTATAGTTTGGTTTGTCTGCTCGTGGTTGTCTGATATGGTGGTGGTCATGTGGCTGAGCAGTCCTGCCCCACTTACAGCTTCTCTGATCCAGGTTGTTTCTCCATCTCTTCTCTTGTTGATAAAATAATGTGACTGAGCATGTGGCAGTGGCATAAGGTCATATTGCTGTGCGTTTTTTCATCCCCGTTTTATATGGGAAGAGAAGGATGACACTGAGAATCGTTGGATTTCCTTAGTTGAGAATTTCCCTGCTAGATGTGACTTTTTGGATAATGTGCAGTGAAGTATCCAGCTCTTTTGCTTCTTCCTTGTCCAGGTTTAGCATGAAGGATAAGATCAGGTTATGCTATGGCTTTTGGCTGCTTATGAGCTATTTATAGCCTGTAGGATTCATCCCCAGATGTGATACTTGGCTAATTTAATCAACTGGTACTCCGGCCAAATCCCTTCTTTTGGCAAGTAATTTATTAAGGAGATAAATGATTTTTCAGCAAAGCTAAATGGATTATTACCATCAGAACTTGCATTGGAGAAGTACCAGCATGTGTTTGAATTTTGTAACAAGATTTTTAGCTCTGGAAACAGAGTATTAGGGATCAGTATGTGTCCAAACTCTATTCCAAAGAATAAGAAAATGTATCTGCATCTCAGCTTTCATAGACGAACATGTTCCTCTACATGGGAGGCCTAGAAACTTCTCCAAATTAGGCAGGGAGCTAACTAATCATTTCAGCAGTTCCATCCATATAATTAGGCATACTCAAAATTGCTTGGGCTGGAGACTTTCCCAGAACAGTCATCTCATCTATGCTAACAAAATGTTCCCTTAATTTGGACAGATCCTTGCTTAACTTGGTCAAAGGTCAACTATACATGTAAGGGGAACTTAAGCAAAGAAAATTTGATGAAAAAAATGGAATTATAGATTAAATGAAATTATAGATTTCATTAAGTGTTATCAGTGCATTTAAAATGAAACTGGCAGGTGTCCCATGTTCTTCGAGAGCCGTGATCTGTGTCATCCCGATAGAGTGGTCTCTTGGAGCTACTTATCATATCACTGTGTCGACTTCTTGTGTGATGATATTTGAAGAAGCGTTTATCAGCTCTCTTCTAGTTTAGAGTGGGTTGAAAAACTTGATCATGTCTCCCTTCCAGACAGAGGTATCACTTGGGAAGTACTGTATAAACAAGGGGATTCAATATCTGCTTCAGAGATCAGAAGTAAACAGGAGATCCAGCGGAGGCCAAGGTCTCCCAGCACCCAGACTGTTGCCTCTCTGGCAGACCAAACTTCCTCTCCATCTGCTTTCAACACTGACTGCTGAACAACAACTGTCATCATCAATCCCTGCCTTCTCATGGCTAGGCTTTTAAATACTGCACTGCCATTGTATAATTCTTCAGTGTTTCCTCCGTGCTATTGAATTCTATTTTCCATTACAAAGTCGGGACTAGATTGAGTGTTTACTTTCAAAAATTCAGCCCCAGAAGAAACAATTATGGTTTTCCTCTTTTGGCCATCCGACTTGCTGATGATTTGTTGTGCTGTAGACACAATGTATTTTTAGCTCAGTCTAAGCTGTAGCATGTGGCTTTGTTGCCCTACCACTGTTTTGCCTGTTTCACAATCATTTACCAGGATGTTTCCACTTACTTATGTTCCTTTAATTCAGCATCTATTTGAAGAATCTCACTGCTCATTCCACTTTTGTCACACTTGGGAATATAAAGACAGTCTCGAGTTTCTCACCAAGGGTGGAAATTGCAGTCTTCCTCTGAGTCTGAAGTTATTTTTTTTATGTCTAACATATTTAATGTCTTACTGTTTGAAATTCTGAAGGTAATATTTACATAAATTAAAAGAGAAAGACCAAACAAACCAATAAACAGTAGGTTGCAAAGGATACTGTCTTCTTGCCCTTTTCAGAATATTAGAATAGAATATTTCAATTGGAAGGGACCTACAAGCGATCATGTAGTTCAACTGCCTGACCAATTCAGGGCTGACCAAGTGAAAGTATAGTAAGGGCATTGTTCAAATGTCTCAAATACTGACAAGCTTGGGACATCAACCACCTCTCTAGGAAATCTGTTCCAGTGTTTGATCACCCTCTTGGTAAAGAAATGCTTCCTAATACCTGGTCTGGTGCAGCTTTGAACCATTCCCACACATCCTATCATGGGGTACCAGGGAGAAGAGCTCAGCACCTCCCTCTCCACAGCCCCTCCTCAGGAAACTGCAGAGAGCAATGAGGTCATCCCTCAGCTTCCCTTGCTCCAAACTAGATAAGCCTGAAGTCCTCAGCTGCACCTCACAGGACATTCTTCCTGGCCTGTCACCAGCTTTGTTGCTAGTTTTCAAGTACCTTGAAAATTATCAGATAACTAGTTTGTTTGTGACTTAAATACTTAGGATGGGGCAAATTCTGTGTCTCAAGTAAAACAACCACAATTTCCTACTAATACTGGATTGCTTGAAACTTCAGTTATTAGGCATTTCTAAATAACCTCAATCAGTTTTGTTAAGATCAGCAGTGTGGTTCCATTGAACTTCAAATTACTGTTACTCTGTCAAATACACCACTCTAAAAGCTGGTGGATAACAACCTCAGAGTGATGTCCCATCTGGCCACTGGTGATCAAGCAAGATTTCGCCTACCTATACAGTTAACCCCCAGATTAGACTATTGTTGTTATTTGACAAGAATATCTTGTTTTCTGTATCTGAGAGAGCTGGTGCTGGGATAAGCTGTGCCCGTGTCTGATGGCTATGGGCACTGTAGACTCTGCAGAGGTTCAGCCTCATCTCTCAATTCTTCAGAGTGTTCCAAAGAGTAGGTTGCAATGGAGAAAAGGGTCAAGGATGTCAGCTATTCCGTGCGCAGGCACACGAAGGGATAGAGCGGTGTTCACAGCTGCCTTTGTGGGCAGGGAATAGAACCTTTGGGTGCGGTACAAGGCATTAAAAGGGTGTACATGCTCTGGATGCATGTCAGGTAGGGATCAGTTCCTGCTGTGCACAGCAACACTATTTGCTCATGCCTGACAACACAAGGCTGTGTTTTGGGTACAGAGGTGCCTGGTGAGTGTATGGGCAAACTATCTTTGGTACAGCCAGGTGAGAGGGATTCCCTTCCTGTAAAAGGGAGCTTCCTGAGAAAGCAATATACTGACACCAGAAGAACACTGCCCTAAAGTGAATTTAAATCTGGGTGTAGACAGGAAAGTGTCTTCAGATATCTTGACCTACTGCTGCATTGCGTCATATAGACATATCATTGAGACTGGAAAAATGTCTTTGGGTTTTTGTGCAAGTTCGGTTGAATCCTCTGTATATCCTGATTGTAAAGGTATTTTGTTTATTTTTCATTGTAGGTTCAAAAAGTTGAACCAAACCAAAACCAACAAAACCTAAAAACCCCCAAAAAAACAAGCAAACAAAACCCCAAACAAACAAAAACAAACAAACAAAAAGAAACAACAAATAAACCCCAACCCAACAGAACAAAAACAACAACAACAAAAAAACACTATAAAGGTGGTTTTCAACATCTAAAATGTCCAGTATATGATTCACTAAGTGTAGACTTAAGGTAAGAGCTCCCATTAATTAACTTGACATTCTGGATTTCCTGAATGGTGACTACTGAACTGTAGAATGAAACCCCACAGACAGAAAGGAACCAAAATTAAAAATAAAGCATCATGTAAGAAGCCAACAAAAGAAGAAACAAATGTGGTAGCAACACAGAAGTTGCACTGCGTATAGTTTAGAAAGAAAAATTTAAAAAGAAAGGAAAAAAAAATTGGACTTTCACTAAAGCACTAGTTCTATTGATGTGAAACACCAGAAAGAGGAAACATTTGATTATTAATGCATGCCCTAATGAGACAGGATATCACTCATGGAGAACTGGGAAAGCAGTATCGAAGAGTGGTGATGGGAAACATAACATCAGCACATTTCTTTCAAGGTCTACTGGTCTCGGAGTGGGTTGCTTTTAAAAATCCAGAGCTATTAAAGGACAATACGCATTTATACATTGGCCAAGCAGCAGTTTTCATATCCTTATGCAGAGAACTTTCCCCTTGTTGCTTCCAGGGGCGCAGGTTCCCATAGCAAAGGAGGAAAAGTACTAGTAGGACCTGAGGAACAGATTCACTCTTTTAACATACTGGTTCAAAAAGGGAAAGCTTGAATTGTCATTCTGCATATGGAAATATTGACATGTAACATGGCAATGTTATAAAGGAGAATATTCAAACTCCCTTAGCTGCTTATTAGATTTCTGTCTTAACAATTTCTTATTAATGTTGAAAAAGATAGAATTTAAGCATATAGATTAGGGGAAGTTTGTACTTTATCAGCAGCAAATATAAAGAGAGAAGCTGAGGCAGAAATGGGCAGTGAGTTGCTCCATCTTCTTGCACATGATGAGGTTAAGATATCGGCTTTCAGTCTTGGGCACACAGTGTTTTTCCAAGACAGTTTGCAATACTATATTTTATCCTTAATAAGAGATAATATTTGCTGTCTTTCATTGCTGAGTAGAGGTGTTCAGATTTAGCTGTGACAGGAGTAAAGGCAGCACTTTCTTTAGTTGCCACAGATAAATTTGACAGGGATTGTGAATCAGAACCCTGAGATGATGTAATTTTCCAAGAGGGAAAATGTTGGGGGTGATCATTTCTTTACCACCTTTTGAATCGCTGCTTTTGTGTGTTAATACAATTAGGTGCCTACAACCAGTAAGTCCAGGGACACAATCTGTCTATTGACCCAGATAGCAGATTGGGCTCCAAGTCATCAGACGTTACTTGTTACAAGGCTCTAATTATCTCCCTCAGTTTTCTCTTCAGGACAATAGGGGTAGGGATACCCCTTTTGGAGCTTGCTATAGAATGATAACTCGGGTGACTGGAAACTGTGGTCTTTTTTCCCTCTCAGTCTTGCACTTAGTGATCATCCTACTGGACATTTTCTCGGACGTATGTGAAATGAAGGGTCTGGCAGTGAGCCTACTGTTAATGGTCTAAATCAAGAGGGACCCTACTGAAGCCAATATTGCACAAGGCAGAGTAATTTAAAATGTGTGTGGAAAAGACGAGTAAGATTATCTCCTGCGAATCTGCTGAAAATATTGCTCATTTTGCCCCGATCAATAAATGATGATGCTTTTTTGAGTAACGGAAATAAAATTCTAAAGTCTTTGCTTCCAAGGATTTTCAGCAAAATACATAGGAAGCCATCGAAAATAACTTGTGTATGTGTTTCAAAACTGCACAAGAGAGGAAAGTTTCAAGGTTTTGCTACAGACCATCAATAATATTTAAGATGAATTCTTAAAAGAATTCCAAACACAAACAGCACTTCGATTATTTAACTTGACCTTCTACATAAATAGATCACAAATTCCCAAACAGTGCTTTCTCAACACTTATATTTTATCAATCCTTTCTGTAACATAGTTCCATTTATTGAGGAGGAGTATTTTTGTCAAAGCTACACTTTGTTGAAAGACGTATCTAGGAGAAGAAATAGGCTATAAATTTTTTTTCAATGTCTATTTTAAGTTTGTGATTCATCTCTATATAACTAACATGACTGTATCCTATGTGACTTAGGACAAAGCAAACAGTAAGGGGGGGCAGGGAGCAACTTCTGTGAAGTGCTCATATACTGATGAACAGATGGGATATAAATAATTTTGGTTTTATAACCTATAAAGAAAAAGACTCATCATTCACTTTAACTGTGATGTAATTATTAGTTCATAGTGGATAATGTTGCGTTCCAGTAGAGAGCTCTAATGCTGTCCCAAGGCTGTAACATTACATTAAACAGCATTTGTTACTGATGGAAAAGAAAGGAAATACTTTGGTTGTGATTATTTCAAAGCTACTGGTCTCCAAAGCAAAATAGGGAAAACATCACTTTAAATTTTAGATGGTGCAATCTTAGATGTTTTTCTTTATGAATAATACTTTAGTCTCATGTCTCAGTTTGCAGGTGTTCAGGGAAACCTATGCACTTTCCAATGTCAAACAATCTGAAGAATGGAAGGCACTAGTAGTGTGTACACTGACATAATTTAAGGAAGATAGGAGAGAAGAGGAAGGGAGGGGAAACAAGTCACTGTAAAATAAAAATAATTCTTAGGTATTGTAATGTGTTGAGGTAATTTTGCAAGTCAAGGGAAAAAGGAAGATGAAGATCCTCACATCTGGAAACTTAAGCAATTGAGATTTAGAGGCTGTTTTTCCATGCAAGCTCATAAGGCTTTTTTCTCTGATTTCATAGGGAAGAAGAACAGCTTTTAATGTATATCAATGCCTCAAATCCAAGCTAAATGTTTTGGAGACTTAAAGGATCTGAAGTGCTGAAGACACTGTGAAGTTTACACGGAATGGGATTTTGTAAATAATAATCTAATAAGTCAGAAAAATTACTTCAATTCTCATTAGAACAAGTTTTTGTTTTTGGTTTTTTTGTTTTTGGTTTTTTTTTTTTTTTGATGGCTTCCTTTCAGAAATCTCCTCCACTTCCTTGTAATTCCACTCAGAAAAAAAAAATGCCATCCTCTGACAGCCTCACAGATTGCACTAAACCAATTAAATCAAATAAACCTTATGGTTTATTGAAAACACTAAAATTTCTCTACTCCAAAACATATTGTCTTGAACCTAATTTTTAGAAAGGTTTCCAACCTGAAAAGGTAACGTGTCAACAATTACAAACAATATAGCTTGCTGGAAAAAAAAAAAAAAAGGCTATATATCCTAACAATGACAGAAATCAAACTAGTTCTGTAGCTGTACTGATGTTTTAAAAATAATTTCAATTGTATAAATCAATCAACAGATAAGGCTTAGGCTGCTAAATGACTTAGGAATAGTTCCATAAAATGGTTAAGCTCTAGAATTCTGTCATCAGGGTCTCCATCTGAAAAACAAAACAAAACAAAAAAATACACCAACCAAACCCCAAACAAATAAATGAAACATGCCAAACCCTCTCAAATCTCTCTTGGAAGCTATCTAACCTGGGAACTACCCGAGCATCTGTGGCTTCTTAAGGTCTACTTTGGGACATCACCTAAAGGATAGCTCTTCTCACGGTCACAAGCAGGTAACCCATGTTCTATGAACCACAAATTTCATCTGTGAGGTTCAGTGCAACACTAGAACTAATTAACAATGAAAGACTAAGATATTATCTTCGTTTTCCTTCCTTCTCCTCCCTCACAATGTCCAGTGCTCACTGGTCAGAGCCGTTACCTATATGTGGGGAAGAACAGCTCAGGTTCCTCCTCTGCAAGTGGAGAACTGAAATAACATTTCTGAGGAGAAGGCTGCACCCATTGAGTTGTTGAATACTATTTATGACACTCACATTTTAGTATTCAGGCACTAAATGAAGTCTAACTGGGTGAGAGAGAACAAATGCAATTGTCTCAGAAGTTAGGACATTCAGGTGCAAGTAGAGAAGTTAAGTCTTATACTGCTCCTTCAATCACCAATTAAATATTTTAAGAAGAATAAGACAAAAAGCATCAATATGCAGCTTTGCAGACATAGTTTATTAACATAGCCATTGCGACGGTTTCAAGTTTCCCAGTAAATGCTATGCAGGTTTCCAACTGTAAAATATGCATCCAAAGTAATTAAAAGGTTTTCATGGCTTCTCTTGGCCAATTTTTCTACATTAATAGGTGGACTGGCTGTTAACTTTCAAATATCTACCCTGAATTGAAGTGAGATTCAAAACCAGAAGTAGGCAGTGAGACTTCTTTTTGCATGGAAAAAAAAAAAAATCAACTTCAAATATCTAGAAACATGTGATTATTCTTTTTCAAGATGATCAGGAGAGGAGAAACCTCAGAATGCAGTAACCAGTAAGACTGGGTATGATATGCAGAACTCTTCAGCTGACTCACCTTGGTGTCAAGGATCAAGACTTGATGCAGAAATTACTGTATTTCTTGTTTAACCTGAGCTCTTAACAACATGAGTCCTGTCATTAGCTGAATCTTGGGATCTGTGCTATCAAAACTCACACCTGTAAAAACTTCAAGGTGATAAAGTAATAATCAGTCCTTAGGTTGTATCACTCGTGAGCCTTTAGAACTTTTGTTACTTTTGGTGAAGGTGGATGGGATGAAATCCTGATCAAGTAGTTGAGGAAGTCTAGGGCATACACCAGACTGTTCCTAAACATGGAATGCCCTGGCATGCAAGGTAGAAGTAACTTGATGTACTCTAGTGAGGTCCCCAGTCTAGACAGGTGAGGATGAGGACTCTTCCAGATATAATATGTTTCTCGGCCCAGAAGCACTCTTACACACCTCTGCCAGGCAGTGGAAACAGGGCTTGGCCAGACGGCCTTTCAGAGTGGACTGGGACAGGGATCCTCATACAGAGAAATGATAGGCTGAATTTTATGGATTCCTTTGCTTGAACTGAAAATAAAGGCAAACACAAGAGGGGTTTTGAATGCGATTTGTACGCTCTTCACAGCAAAGTGGAGACTTGAGATATCAATTCTGGCAGCTTTTCAGTGGAATTTTAATAATGATGTGAGCCAAATGCATTAGGAACACGTTAACATGATTGTAAGTATGCTAAATAAAGTGGCAGAAGACAAATGCCTGCACTGACAAGATAATTAGCTGGTTATGAAAATAAGTCCTATCTTGCAGTCTTTGGTGTTGTGAAAACCTCGCAACATTAAATGGGAAGTGCACGAGGAATGCAAAGTGAAGTCCATTGACTGTATCTGCAGGATGAGGAACAGGTCATGCCAAAGTCGCTCTTGCCATTGAAGTGCCAGTCACAGAATTGCTCCTAGAGATTCGGCAGAGGTGCCCTTCCAGCAGGCTACAAAAAGCACATTCTATCCTTCAGAATAAAGCCCCCAGGCAAAATTTGCCTTTCTGCACTCTGGAACTATTTGGCATTTTGGTTTTGTTTGTTCAGGTTGTGTTTTATTTTGGTTTAGATCTAGCTATTGTGCTACAATTTTGTCTGTGGATGTGTATGGAATAGACAACTGATACCTGCAGTGCAGGAAAAAAATTATGCTAGGGTTTTTTTTATTTCCAGTTGTGTAATGGTTTCGCACTCTGGTTCTGCTAAAGTGATGTTGTGGCATTTTCCCTGGCTTATATTACACCACAAAGGAAATAGTAACATGGTTTAAGAGAGACATTATCCTCGTGTCAAATTTGCTCTAGTGGTTTGTGTTTGGTTTTGAATATAAAAAAGTGTTTCACCACTTTATTTAATATTTATTTATTTCCCCATGGCTCTTTCCTGTTACAATGAAAGTCTTTTACCATGCAGGTTTGTTGGTCCCAGCCTCTTGCTGCACACAAACTCACACACAGCACAGGAGTTTCTCATCAGAGTTACCTTACTATGGTTTTCTTTAACACTCATGATGATTTCCTACACTACTCAAGTAACCAGTCGGTTTGAAGAAGGGCTTTTTAGACTCCTAAGTCATTTGTTTTTGACATGGCTGTTTTCTGAGACAGCATTTCCCTGCTTAGCATGAATTAACACATGGGAAGTACAGAAACACTGAAGGAAGCAGGGGATTGTTGTCAAGCTATAAAGTGAGGGTAGCTCTCATCTAACTTAAATCAGCCTCACTGGGGAAAGCGTTCTTAATCCCAGCACTGAAACATGTTAAAACATATCTGATGAACCATTTTTTATCACAAAAGACATATTAGGTTATTAAAAAAATCAGTTTGACAATTTTGATATATTTAAAGGTTGCTTCAGTGACAAGATTATACTGCAAGTTTTAGAATATGAAAGTCCAAAGCTGTTTATAATTATGTTGTTGCATTGCGCTGTACTAAAAATGCTCTGATTCTTGTCGTATCATGGGCCTTTTAACATCTTATAGGTAAAATTAAAGCTGAACAAAACTATTCTGAAATAGGACAAAATATTGGAAGTTTTGTGTTTGTTTGTTTCTTTCACATTTAGAATGGTTTTTTTTCCAAAACTGGATGAAGAATAGGAATTCTAGATTGTCAGACATCAATAGAGTTTTGCTATTAGCATAGAGTAAGAAAGAGTAGAAAGATATAAAAAACTGACCAACCAAACAAAATCAACAACAACAAAACTGCTCAAGTGCTTGGAAGAAGAGCTGAGAAAATAAAAATGTCTGTTTAAAATTATTTGCTACCCTGGAGGCCCAGGGAGTAATAAATCACTTCAGCTACCCTTTAAGGCATCACTAGGGAAATTCACAGACCAGTAAACCTTGTTTCTGTACCCAACTAACATCTGTAGACATAAAATGTTTGTCATTTGAAACAGAAACTACACTCATAAAAAACCAAACAAAAACAAAAAAACCCCACTGAACAAACAAACCAACCAACCCCAGACAACCTTCACAAAAGGATCATTCTTCTTGCCTCTAATGGGCAAGGATTATCTGAATACACAAAGGAAAAATGGGAATCAGTTGGTGCAAGGTATTCAGAATTATGAGGTGTATCTTTGTGAACTGTAATAAAAACTTTGGAGCTTATTTACTTAGATGAAAATAAAGCCTTTATGAGAAGAGCATTACTTAGCTCAAAATGAAACCTTTAGAGGAAACTCCTGAGGGCAGGCACAGGAGGTGAGCTGAATGCCTTGTGTTGGTGCCACCCCTGTGATGGGGGCTGAGGCGCCGTGTCCCTACCTGCACCCCACCTGAGTTGACTGTTTCCTGGCATGATGTTGTCAGCCTGCTGCCTTTTGGAAACACTGAGGCATCTCATAAGAATTCAAAGCAAAAGGCAAGCTCCTGTTTGATTCTGATGTTTCTTTTATCACAGCAGGCAATGAAATGGATAGCAATGTGTTTACAGAGGTACTTCATCAAGCCCCATGTGAGAAATGTGCCTGCTGCAGTTAACGCAGTGAAGTCACTCAGTCATTCCAAAATATTAATCCTAAACAAAAACACAATATAGCATTAGGCAAAGCAAAATATGGCAGTTAAAATGCTGTTGTGGACAGTCTCACTTGGGCTAAGCGACTGATGTTATTTGTTAGTCTTGCTACAAAACAATTTACTTTAGTAGATATTAACATCCAGTTTCTTGATGTAGATAAAGTTGTGCAAGAAAATAGTGCCAACAATTTAAGCTACTTTTGTTAGTCTGAACACACATAGCTAAATCTTCAAATGACTGATGTTCTTCATCCTTGACTGTTCAACAAAATAATATCTTCAATTTCTAAACTATTTTATTTTCTAATTATTTTGCAGAACTTAGACATGAACAGAATTAAGATCTGCACGATTCAATAGCTGCAATGGAAAAGTGAATTATAATCAAATACTACTGTAGCATAGCAACTGCACTCCCTTACATTCTGATGGGTAAATTCTGGAGCATGTTATGTTGCAAGATTGACAAAGATTGGGACTAGAAGAAAATGTGTCTTTGATTTTCTTTTAGTTTTTAATAATTGTTTGTTAGCCTTTCTATCAGGATTGGCATGTGCAGCACTGTGATGTTCTGAGTTTGATCCATTCAAAGGTAAGTCAATTTTTTATTTAAAATTGTGCATGATAGGTCACTTAGCATGTCTTTTTATCATTCTCTTGGTAGATTTGAAGGTACTTGCCTCACTGGATCCCTTTTGGAGAACTGTAGAGCCTGTGATAACTACATGCTGCATTGCATTAGGAAATTCAAATGTTTTCCTTTCACCCTTTCGCACTATCTACTTTTATGAAGGTTGCTGAACATCCTACAGCAATACTCCACTTTATGCTCCCCTTGAGTCCCCAAAAGCCTTTGGAACGGCAGCAGTGGGACGAGAGGTTGGGGCCACAGTCACAAAAACACCCAAACACTTAAGTCTGAAGAAATTCAGAAATTAAGATTCTTTCTATCTATCTATCTATCTATCTATCTATCTATCTATCTATCTATCTATCTATCTATCTATCTATTTAGTTCCAGACTGTATTGAGGCATTTCTTGGACTTTGAAAGCAGGTGAATGCATTTCTATAGGAATATCTGTAGTGTTTGATTAGTGCTATATATGCGATAGAGATGGTTTCCCAAGGCTGACAAATCATTCAGGTTTGTAAATTGCAACAGGAACAGAATAGCAAGTAGAATTGCAACCCTGGACTTTAGCAGGGCTAACTTCGGCCTTTTCAAGCAACTGCTGGGGGAAATCCCATGGGAAGACTGCTTGAAGGTAAAGGGGCCCAAGAGAGCTGGATTGCATTCAGAGATTGCTTCTTCCATGCTCAGGATCAGAGCATCCCCACACGTAGGAAGTCGAGGAAGGGAGCCAGGAGACCTGTGTGATTGAATAGGGATGTGTTGGGTATGCTCAAGCAGAAGAGGAGAGTTTACAGGTCATGGAAGTAGGGGCTGGCCGCTTGGGAGGAATATAAGGCTGCTGTTAGAGGATGTAAGAAGGCAGCTAGGATAGCCAAGGCCTCCTTAGAATTACAGCTGGCGAGAGGGGTCAAGGACAGCAAAAAGAACTTTTTCAAATACATAGCAGATAAAACTAATATCAGAGGCAATGTAGGCCCACTGATGAATGAAGTGGGTGCCCTGGTGGTGGAAGACACAGAGAAGGCAGAATTGCTGAATGCCACCTTTGTCTCTGTCTACTCTGCTGGAGGCTGTCCTGGGGAGCCCTGTACCCCTGAGACCCCGGATGAAGCCAGGTCAATGGAGGAGTTTGCTTTAGTCGATGAGGACTGGGTTAGGGAGCAATTAAATAGTCTGGACATCCATAAATCCATGGGTCCAGATGGGATGCATCCGCGGATGCTGAGGGAGCTGGCTGAAGTCATTGCTAGACCGCTCTCCATCATTTTTGCCAAGTCTTGGGAAACGGGAGAGGTGCCCGAGGATTGGAGGAAAGCAAACATCACTCCAGTCTTCAAAAAGGGCAAGAAGGAGGACCCGGGTAATTATAGACCGGTCAGCCTCACCTCTGTCCCTGGGAAAGTAATGGAACAGCTTATCCTTGGTGTCATCTCTAAGGCATATCAAGGCTAAGAGGGTTATTAGGGGCAGTCAGCATGGCTTTACCAAGAGTAAGTCATGCTCGACCAACCTCATAGCCTTTTATGAGAATGTAACAAGGTGGATGGATGATGGCAGAGCAGTAGATGTGGTCTACCTTGACTTCAGTAAAGCCTTTGACACAGTCCCTCACAGCATCCTCACAGCTAAATTGAGGAGGTGTGGTCTAGACAATAGAGTAGTGAGGTGGGTTGCAAACTGGCTTAAAGAGAGAAGCCAGAGAGTGGTGGTCAATGGTGCGGAGTCCAGTTGGAGGCCAGTATCTAGTGGAGTGCCTCAGGGGTCAGTACTGGGGCCAATATTATTCAATATATTCATTAATGATCTGGACGAGGGAATTGAGTGTACTATCAGCAAGTTTGCTGATGACACTAAGCTGGGAGGAGTGGCTGACACGCCAGAAGGCTGTGCTGCCATCCAGCGGGACCTGGACAGGCTGGAGAGTTGGACAGGGAATAACCTGATGAAATTTAACAAGGGAAAGTGTAGAGTCCTGCATCTGGGCAGGAAAAACTCCAGGTTCCAGTATAGGTTGGGAAATTACATATTAGAGAGCAGTGTAGGGGAAAGTGACCTGGGGGTCCTGGTGGACAACAGGATGACCATGAGCCAGCACTGTGCCCTTGTGGCCAGGAAGGCCAATGGCATCCTTGGGTGTATTACAAGGGGGGTGGTCAGTAGATCAAGAGAGGTCCTCCTTTCCCTCTACTCCGCCCTGGTGAGACCCCATCTGGAATATTGTGTCCAGTTCTGGGCCCCTCAGTTCAAGAAGGACAGGGAACTGCTGGAGAGGGTCCAGCATAGGGCAACAAGGATGATTAAGGGAGTGGAGCACCTCCCTTATGAAGAAAGGCTGAGGGAGCTGGGGCTCTTTAGTTTGGAGGAGACTGAGGGGTGACCTTATTACTGTTTATAAATATATAAAGGGTGAGTGCCATGAGAATGGAGCCAGGCTCTTCTCAGTGGCAAACAATGATAGGACAAGGAGTAATGGGATCAAGCTGGAACACAAGAGTTTCCACTTAAACTTGAGAAAAAACTTCTTCTCAGTGAGGGTGACAGAGCACTGGAACAGGCTGCCCAGGGAGGTTGTGGAGTCTCCTTCCCTGGAGACATTCAAGGCCTGCCTGGACACATTCCTGTGCGACCTCACCTAGGCGTTCCTGCTCCAGCAGGGGGATCGGACTAGATGATCTTTTGAGGTCCCTTCCAATCCCAAACATACTGTGACTGTGAAATTACTGGTGTCAGTGTATCACTGGAGGTAGTAATTAAATAACTGTATTTATGGACTTCTACGTACTCTCATGTAAAATGAGAATAAAATGAAAAGTCACACGCTGCCATCAATTTGAAGAACTTTATCCAAAAACACAACTTCCATCTGATATTAACAAAACTTGTCATTTTCACCATAGTAAAAGAATGAACCAGTACAAAGTACACACATAGTGAAAGCTTTCAATAACTGAAAAAGAACATAACAATAAGCTAAAATAATACATTTCTGTTAACTAAACTTGCTTATTACAGTAAACTTAGAGAAAACAGAGGGCACTTTGTAAGTTGTTTTTATCTTTACAGGTAGAGGTCCACATTTCAAGAACAATGATTACAAGAGTGAAAGTTTTTCTTTAAACCAAACCATATATTACAAAAACAATAGAGAGAAGCCCTGCAAACTTGTTAGTGTACAAAACAGGGTAGCAGAGAGAAATCACAAGAAAATTAAATTGTCAGTAATTAAGAGAAATAACAGTGCATACTAAAGGGCTCCTGTAAAGCTGTTCTACATGAGCTGAAGGATGTCATTTCCATATGACTGTAATTTTGCGTGAAGTACAGACGCTTTCAGAAGCGTCACTGTTCAACTTATTTTGGAAATAAAACAACCATCAGGCAATATTTGAGATGACATAACTGAAAAACATATGCTATAGGCTACCTAACAAAGCTAGCTACAGAATTTATTTACATTAGTTTAAAATTTCATTGAAGCTTTGCACTCTACTCCTTCCAAACTTCATAACTTGAGAACAGAAAAAGGTCGTTGTTAGAGAAGGAACAAGTATTTCTCAGGTTAGGTGCTCAGACGGTATTAAAGATAGTGCAACTGTTCGCTACATTATATACCCTTCCAGCACATCTATCAAAATATTCAGACTTGGTTTTTGTTACCTTCTTATTTAAAAAAATACAGCATTCTGCTTTCTTTCTTTTGATTAGGAAATTATGGACATTTTTAGATATACTTAAAATAAATCCTGGCAATTCAGAGATAGTCCTGCAAGTTGATCCACTGGAGCAGACGCCAGAAGAGTAGCAGAATTGTTATTAATCCAGTTGACTCCAGGTGGAGGCAAAGGTCACTCTGGATAGAGCAGCTTGCAGGCTTAGGAACTTCTATCATCCTTATGAAGGCAGTAAACTGAGAAGAGTTTTAGGCCTACATCTGTAAACAATTCAATTTTATTTGGTCATTATTGGGACCGAACTCCACAGGAAATGCAGCATCACCCCAGTGACCACAGCTCAGGAAGCTCCCAAAGCAACAGCAGAACAGACAGGGGCTTGTGAGGGAACCTGTTCAGCTCTCTCAGTTCTGGTCAAGAAGTAAATTTCTTTTTGGTCACAATGGGATTTAGAAATGCTTGATCTAGCTACAGCAGTTTGGCCGTACATCCAAGAACTACAGGGCTGACTAGATTTGAAATTGCTTAGCACATTGTGTTTGTTTTTTCTTTACTGAATAGGCTAGTGTTTAATGGTCTTGACTCTACAGTAAAAAATGCAGAGCTTTTCTGTTCTTCCTAGTGCCCATGTCCACTCCTCTTGCCTTACCCCAAGTGCATTACCACTGATTCTGATTTGCTAAAACTAATGAAGGATTTTGGGTTGGGAAAAGCTCAGTAAATGCTGACTGCAGAACAGTGCAGTGTATTTATAAAACCTGAATTTCTAAAAGGTAGCTTTGGGTTGCATGGATACTGACAACACAGTTACCAAGCTTCATGGCCACACCTTACTCTTCTGCTTGTGGTTTGCTGAGGCAGATAGTGAATGAGATCTTCCTACAGGAAGAGACTTTATGATGTCGCTGATGTTTGCACTTACTGTGATAAGTCCTTAATTATCACTGACCTTACTGTCAGTGAAGGTCAGTCAACGACGTGGTTAAGAAGGGCTGAAGAACATTGCTGGCTTCCAAATGCTCATATGCTCTGATAACAGGGAATGAAAAGAATACAGAGAAGACAAGGAGAGAAATAAAATGAAGTCATAGAGACACTTGGTGGTGACAAGGTGTTTCAAGTGATGGATGTGAGTTCACATCAGGGTACTTTAGGGAGGAATAAGAAATTATGCAGTCTAAAGGACTGGCTAGTGACTTTTGAGACATTCTTGAGAAGTGACTTATCTCTGTTTTCAGACTTTTTAAAGTCTGCGTACTAGTCAGATCCCCTTTGAGACCTACTGACATTAGCTGTAGAATAAATGAGGTGATGCTACCGTATAGAAGATACTTGACTAATTAGCATTCCATACCTAAGAAACCTAGGTGTTTTTTGCTTTTGCAGGGAGAATAAGTAGAGCTTTGGAAAGTAAATCTTGCGTGGATTCTACCAACACAAGAAGCTTTTTGAGTATTTTCTACAACTGAAAACTATCTAGCAGCCTGCATAGGAAAGAGATTACTGCAACAGTAGATCTGGTGTAGGTCTCGTCTCAGTGTAAGTACTATGGCAGAGGCCAGAATGAGATAAAATTGCTATGTATTTTGTTTTGCAAAGGCACATATTCCCCTGGAGCTCCTGGGTAGACAACTGGATGCTTTCTTCCCTCTTTGTGCCTGAAGGGTCAAAAACTAAAATGAGACATGGTTGGTCCCTAGCTGTTAGGAGTTTCCTACATGCCCAGAGAAGAGTGTAGTGGTGACTTCATTTTCCCTGTTTCAAGTTGGATAGACAAAGTAAAAGAGAGAGAGGGGCTATATGACGAAACACAAAACGTTAGTGTCAGATGAAGGGCAGTAGGAGACTTTAAGGCCTCAGGACTTCTTGAGGATATTCCCAGATCAGGGACAATGGGCTAACTACATGGTAAACCATCCCTACATTTACCTTATGACGGTGGACCAATATACCAATAACAATATACCTAATGGAATATTGATCTTTGGCTCTTCTTCTGCGAATGGAATAAATGCACTTGTTTCCCTGAGGATTAGCAAGCTGTCAGATGAGGAGGGACATGCTGTACCTGATGCTTAGTTCACTTAAACTCAGCTCGGGCTGTGTGTCCAAGAAGCGAGGCGGGCTGAGAGGGGCAGAGCAGGAGTTAATGAAGCGCTCAGCCCTGCCTGTCAGAACCCTGATGTCTGACATTATCACCAGGGACCTGATCGCCCTTTTCCTTTCTGTGCATTAACCAGTTGAAATCCAGTTCCCCAGAGCTCTGAATGCTCCAAAAGCACAGAAGCATTTTGATCTGGGATTCAGATTTTTGGCCTATTTATCTCCTTAAAAAGAGCAATTTTCCAGATTCTGCTCTGTGATTTGCCACAGGAAACCCAGTAAAATTACTTCAGATAAATGGACAGAGCTACCTGAAATTAAGAACTCTTGGCAGCCTGCAGAGAAAAGTGAACAGGATATTAACACTGGAACTGTCTGAGAATAGCAAAACAAAACTTCTAATAATAGACAACGTGCATAACAACCTAAAGACTAAAGACTCTTGTTTCCATTTGGTCCCAGCCACAAAAGCACATGTTCTATGTTCAAATGGATGTACAGGATAAGACTGTAATGGTTGGCTACTTCTACTCACTCTTGATTTGTGACTTGTTATTACAGGCTGCTCAGTAGTTTGGTGGGATGCTGACAGTCCTCAAAGACCCTTGCAAATAAGATTTTGGAGAGGGGCTCTCATCGCTTCTGAGGTATCTATCACCTCACTTGCACACTCAAATAGCTAAATACATTATTTGTAGCATAAAGGTCTCTCTTCTACTGCTGTTGCATCGGTTTCAAAATCTTTTGTTCGGTTTTTTAAGCATGTTGACATAGAAACACATTTTTCTCCCTCATTTTCTTTTAGGAGGATGTTAATGTTGTGGACAAGCACAGACTCCTAGCCCTACAGATAAAAATATAACAGGAGTAGCTGTGTGGGTTTTCCCACTCAGTTCTTCTATCTATTGTGCCTTTGCACCCACCTCCATAACTATTCAGCCTTCAGTATCTTTGCTGTGGTGGCTGCACAGCTGCTGTGTCCAGCTGCTGGCTGCTTAGAATGAAAAAACAACAAAAAAAAATCTTTAGAGAGAGTTTGATTATTTGATATGTTGCCACAGATGCCTAGAGGCCATGGCTAGAAGAGACTTGTTAGGGCATCCAGTTTATCTCCCTGCCTCATAAATAACTTTGCAGAGCACATACAGTACTGCTACTTGTGTTTGTAAAATGAAGTTTACAACATGGCTAGAGGTCCATACACTGCATGTAGAAAGTGTTTTGCTTTGTCTGCTACAGGACAAACTTCAATCAGGGTCTTGTAACTGTTATCTATGCTAGATGCTTTTATTTAAAGCACAGATCTTCTACAAGTGGAATACTGCTCTCATGCTGATACACAAAGTGCTTAGCAAAGCCCAGAACCCTTTTCTGCTTTCACAGAAGAGCTTCGGAGAACAGCTGTGGGGAATGTGTTTGGGTTTTCTCATCACCCCTGAGTTGCAGCAGCTATCCAAGTGCCTGGCTCCAAGGAAGGGAGAAGCTACACTGCTCCAAGTCAAGCTGCACTGATAGTTCAGTGCATAACATATAAAGAAGCAATAACACATTTCACAAGGCCATACCCATGAAACACCCACTATTCATCCACTCCTCCACTCTTGCATGGGGTTTCTCTGAACTTAATGATGGATAAGTCCCCTTTTTCAATGGTTGAATTTAAACATTCCCTAACCTCCCAGAAGATGGAAGTCATTGCAGTGGATGAAGCCAGAACATAACATACAGAAAAGTACTGTGCATGTTATCACTATCAAATTAGATCAGAGTTTGAACCAGCTCTCCCCGCTATGATTTAGTGATTTTTAATATCTCTGACAATATTCTGTACAGACTCTGGCATGCAGTACAGCATCCTTGCACCTGCATCTCAAAACAATTTTTATCTCTACAGAAAAGCTGCACATTTAGTGTGCAGTTTAACTACGAGAGAGGAAATGCCTGCACTTGCTGCCTGAACCCAGTTTGCCATGTCACCCTGTCAAGCCAATTACTTTAATTAAAGTTCTGTCTGGCCCTTCTTGACAACTCAGCCTCTAACAATGAAAATATGTATGATGATGATCTGGGTGAGGGAGGCAGAACTCCATGTTTTGCAACACCCCTGCTATTACTATCAATTTCACATAAAAGTAGGCACTTTCTTTTGGGACAGAGTGCTGGTTCTTTGCTGTTCCCACTCTAAAGCTCTTCATGGTCAAAGAATTTAGTCCAGTGCTTTGGGAGAGAAACAAAAACATTTCTAATTGCGTTTAGATCAGTATTCTAGGAAATTTAAACAAAGCGTTCTATTGGCAAATTCATTAAGCTGTAGAATGCAAGTACCATAGCATTAAACTGGTTTTAATCATGGTGGAAGTGTTTTGCTCTTCATGCAGAAACAGTGCTTGTATGATCTGGCATAACGAGAGAGCCTAGAAGAACACTAAAGAAAACTCCATGAGTTAATTTATACAATAATAAAGGCAATACAACATCAGAAAATGGTTGGGGACAATATTTCCATGGGTCCTATATGTTTGTACACCAGAACTTGTCCTGTTCAATTGGAAATTTCTCTGCAGCCTTCTAACCCCATTTCACAGTTTGCTTTCTGCTTGGCAAGAATAAGGAGGAATGTAAGAGCAGGAAAGATAAAGAATTTATGCACCTCCCCTGTTTTTTATTATCCTTTGCCTATAAAGGAACAAATAGCTGTTTTAGGACAGTGAAAACACTATTTTTGTTTCAAAGTTGTTTTATTAGACAGAATTTGCTTTCTGATCCACTGATCTTCCAGAACTGGGCTTTTCAAACTTTTACCCAGCACAGATCTCGTCTGTCCTCAACCATCTTCACAAAATCCTGCCTCCAAACAGAGAAATGAATACACACAGAGAAGCTCAGTTCCTCAAGCGAGTTGTTATTGTTTTTTTGCATCCTCAAAATAACTTAGTTGCTTTTCTCCTTCCACTAGCTCTGTTTACATGTTTCCCAGCTTTAAAGGCCTGCTCATAGGGAAAAAAAGTACACATGGTGACTACTGAGTGGTTACAAATACTGATTTGGGGCATGCTGCTTTAATTCAAGTAATTATTGACAAGCCCTGCAGGAAAATGGGTCTAAAGCGAAAAGAAGGAAATTCAAACCTCTTTATACATTCAGCAGCTCTTAGTGTAGCCTCAAGCTCAGTGGCAGGCAAGCATCAAAAATAGTCTCTGTGCCTGCAGACAAGGCTTTCTGGAACTAGGGTAGTAGCTGTGTGAGACAGAAATCCTATACAGTACATGCAGACATAGAGGAAGAATTTATCTGTTGTTCTTGAAGTGCACACATTTTATATATTTGTGTATTTTTTAATGAGGAAGAGAGAGATATTTCCAACATAGGTGGTTTTTTTTTTTTCTTCCCTCAGGATTGTATTATCTCTGAAACAAGGAAAGCTACAGCTTGCTTTGAAAAGATACAGTTCTTGAAAAGGAACTGATCAAGTGAACAATGCAGTGAAAATGTTGTCCCTCACTAGAACAAATACAAGTGATAATTTGAGTTGTAACGTAAAGCAGGCTATATAAAAAATCACCTTCAGGAGCCTCATTAAAACCCCGACATGTATTAATACTGAAATGTAAGCACTGAAATATCTGTCACTTACTACATTTTTGTGCTGTTTCTACCCCAGGGCATACCTGACTCTTGCACTCACACCTTTGAGAGCACAGAAGTGTCCAATACTTCTTTCAATTCTATTTTTCTCACAGACATCATTCACTGTTAATGAGGCTTCACAATTTCCCCACGTACTTTTGCTACACCAACAAGCTTATGAAAGTATGTGGCTGCCGTGGGAAGTCTGGATTACAGTGATACGACGTGAAAAGCATGGTATTTGGCCTTTGTTTTCTGGAAGGGACATGTCTACAAACCACTGCAGTCCAGCACCTCTCCAGAGAAATGGGAGCTTGTGCAGCTGCTCTGTTTAACATTTCCTTCTCTGGAGTACAGAGGGTCAGCAGACCAGCCACACCTGGCAGTAGCTGTGCCTTCTCCTGCAAAGAGCAGACAAGTTTAGCATCAATTCATAGATTATCACATCCAGAGATTGATACTGGAATGCAAGTGTTAGGTAGCATGCATCTGCCTGTCATGGTTTTAAGACTCATGACTTTGGACACAGCCTGGCAGTGTGTGTACATGCTAAAGACTCACACACGATGAACTGAGTCAATGCTGACCATTCATTCCATCTGGAAAACTAAGATGTCCAACAAATATGACAAAAAACTATTTCATACAATATTATACCACGGTAAAAAATGCACAAAATGCTGACAAAACTCAGAACAGCCGATAGAAAAATCTAAACAGTAGAAAATATGCACTTTCTATATAAATCTCACTTTCTTTTTGTATTTACTATAACCACACTGGCCTCCCTTTTATTACATTTCTGTACAAAACTGGTATTGGCTCTGTCTCAGTTTAACTCTCACTGCCATACAATTTGCAATTGCATCCAAACTTTCTGCCATCAAGACTCAAGATGATTAACTTGCATTTCATTTCTATGATTGTGGCAGCACTTAATCAACAAAGTCCCTACCTATATGTATTTATATAGATATACATGTATATATACACACATACATACACATAACAAATACTGTTGCAGTTACCCTCTCTTTGAGTGTTTGGAGTAACAGTCATCCTAGAAGGTGAAGGCATACACCACTCCCACAACCACAATATTTCCAATTGTTGCTATTATTGCAATCCATAACAATATGGCATCATTTGAAGAACGGGATGTCTCTTCTGGTGGATTCTGCATGGAAGAGGCTGCATGGACGTTGGCTGATGAGTTAAACAAGGAGTACTCTGTACTGAAGTCCTCATTGGGTGAGTCCATAAAGGCTCCTCCCATAACAGGAAGCTGTGAAGAAAGTTATGGTAAAATTAGATTGAAGACTCTGTATTTGCTTTATCTCAAAGTCATTACAAAAGACTAACCACTAGCAAGCCCTCAAAATTCCTGAGATTACATACACATGGTGCTAACACAGACACACACTTTGCAATACCTCTTCCATTTCTATTAGAATCAATATTATTGCAGAAAACGTGTATATTACATGGAACATACAAAAGAGCTAGCATGCAGGCTCCAAGTCAACCTAAGTAATTATATGCACTTAGGCAAAAGGGATACATATATCCAGAAAGCACTCACATACCAAAATGTAAGTTTACAGCAACATGATACTTCTGTGAGTACCAGCAATGGTATCATACCTCTGTAAGGCATCAAGCAAGCACAGAGACAACATGATGCAAAGAATATGTTCCCCTTTTATGTATCACTCTGAAATGAGCCCTTGATTTACATAGAGATCATACAAAAACATATGAATTGCAGAAGTTCTTACTGTAAAACAGGTGGAGTGTATTCAGTGCACTAACGTCACTTGCAAAACACACCATTGAAATGATTCAGGATTTATAAAACTAAACAATGGAAAACTTCAAACTGGATTTTGAAAGGCTCCATAGCAATGAAGTAGTGTCAGATTTCCAACACTCCTCCCACCCCAGAATTCTGTGCTGGGAAGGACAAAGTTTCTTTGGTAGTTTCAGTGGATTCCTTGGTGGTACCACAAACAGTTCTCTAAGACAGGAGTTATTCAATATAGGAATACAGAAAAGTTTAAAAAAAAAAATAAAAAGAATCATGTAACCTTGTCCATGTAACCAGGTTCCAACTGTGTTCTCAACTTCATCCTAGATCACAATACATATTCTTCATGATTCAAGAACTACTTTACCCCCTACATAGAGGTCTAAAATTACATCCTTCTGCAAATGTATGGATTCCTCTGTCAGGCAAGAGAAAGATACCTGCTGTGGTACTAAGACCATGTTTTACTAAAACAGGGTTCACACAAAAGCTTTTTCCTTCTGTCCTTGTCCCTTGTTTGTTTGGGATTGCAGATCTGGAAGAGTCTCCCCTGGCTGACCAAGTGCAGGCTCCACAGTCTCATGCCAGTAGAGGACATTGTTTCAGAAAAAGGCTGCAGAACATCTACTTCATATACCTATAAATGGTCATGGCACAAGCTTCTGAATATCTGTAAAAAGCCAAAGATCTGGTCAGCAACCTCAGGAACTGCAATTATTAAGTACTGCAGGAAGAGTATGAGCAGTGTAGGTATTGTAAAACCTCAAGTCTCTGCAGTACTTCTGGAAGACTGTAGCAGTAAGGTAGACCAAACCCATGGCTTTACTGGGGAAAAATCAGAAACAAAAGCAAAACCAAATAAATCAACAAAAAACCCAAACCAAACCAATTTAAAGCCATATGTCCAAATCCCTCTGCCACCCTGAACAGAAGGGAAAAATTCTATCATGATACTGATGACTGGTTTGATCTTGAGCAATGAGTAAATTCTTGACATCTAATCCTACTTACACTCTCCTTTCAGATCTGGTAGAAATCCATTACTTCACGGAAAGCTAAAAAAAAGTCTGCTGCAACACCAGCCTACCTTGCCTTCACAGTAGTTTCCATGCTGCTGCTGTCACCTTCTAACCATTACTCACAACTACAGTCTCCTGTTTCACTCCTTATTTATAAAAGCATTTGCATTTTTGGCACTGTTATTCTTTGCCTTCTGCTGTTGAAACCCTCTGGCTCTCTAACAACAAAATAAAAATCCTTCCTGCTGTTATACTAGTAGTAGTATTATTACAACTTCAGCAGTACTGTTGAAGTCACCATGGCCTATGAATAACAAGGGAACCAGCCCTGTCTTCATTCAGCTACATCACAGAAGGCTGTTATACCATCAGCCATAAATTACCAGGCCAAATACTCACTGAGCCATAAAATCAATCTCTCTTAACAACCTCTGCATCATGTTTTGACTCTCCCAGTAACCTCTCCCTTTGGTACCAAACTACACCCCGCTTGGCTCTGTGCTGTGGAGGCTGCTAAACAGGGCAGAATTTGAGGATAAACCACCTCTCCTCTCCACAGTGGTGGCTGTAATCTACAAATACGAACAAAGAATTTGAGAATTTTGAGAATAAAGTAACTTTTTTCTTGCTATCTGTAACACACATTACAGAGCTGTAAAAGACAGATTCTCTTTCAAAGCTGACGGCTGAACAAATTTTGTCTGTACTAGAAATATCATGTCACATTCAAAAGGAAACAGAGAATGATGAAAGACTACAATGGATATGTCATACAAGCTAATCCACATTAAATAAAATTAACTTTGAGATCAAATATGATTAGACAAAAGCAGTTTGCAAGAAACCAAACAGGAAATTGAAAAGTCAGGTTTGATACATTCTCCCGGCGTCAAAGACTTTTGCTGCCGGCTTCAACACAGAGTATGCTTTAAAGAGAGCAAAAGCTTCCATTTCACAACAAGCACAGCTTGATGTTTTGAATCCAGTTCCACCAGCCTTTTTTATGCCTTGGGATTTGATAAGCAAAACATTGCTTAGCTTCACTAGGATTTATTTTTAGGTAGAGATTGCTATAAAAGGCAATTCTGACTTCAAACATAAGTGTATTTATGCAGTGATGCTGCCATTTAACAGCCACAAAGACACTAGTTAAAGACCTTTGCAGAAAATGAGTGGCATACATTTACCACACTGGCAGCAAAATGCTCAATCTGAGGTGCTTGCCTCCTTAGCAAACCATTTTAAGGGTATCAGCATTTAGGATGGTCAATTTAGCAAAATCTTTCAACTGGAACAAAGATTCAAAATATAGAGGTATACATACACGTGCATGTGCCCAAGACAGTGGGAGGTCATGAGCACTGTTCTGGTGAGTGATTTCAGGTTTTGTTTTTGGGCCACACATTCTGTGCCCTCAATGGGTTACTTAAGGTGACAAGCTTCTACCCTGTTAGTTCATCTGATGCTGTCACAGAGGCAGGGAGCAGTCATGGAGCAGCACAGCTACACACCACACTGCAAATGATGTCAGATCTGAACCTCCTTGTACTGTCTAAGGCTCAAACAAGCTGTTTGCACCATCTGAGGGGAACACATGGTGAAACAGCTCAGCTGAATCTCCGAAAGGCTTGCGGTGACCTGATATAAAACACTGACATTCAGCACCTGGCACAGGCTTTTTGTAAAATTGACTTCCAGTTTTTCTGTTTGTAGGTCAGTAGCACTTCACCACAGATCTGGAAATAAACCTTAGTGCCAACTGCCTGTTTGCAGAAATCATCTCTTTCTAAATGTGTATTCACCCCTTCTCAGGGTAAAACGGCCTCATACAGGCACAGGAATGGCCATATGGTGTCAGACAGAAAGTCCATCTCCCAGGTTAGCTCCAAGAGTGGCCATAAATAGATGCTTATGAAAAACTAAGAGCATAACAGGACAAGCATATCTGACACTACCTTTAACAACTCACAGATTTCGTTTTCAGCTTAGGAACTTCATAAGCCAAATGCTATTGCCTATGGATTTAATCATTCGCAAAGAATTCTGCTGCCATGAACATGTCCAGCCTCCATGTGAGTTCAGCTAAAGCTGAATATCCTTCTTAGTCTGGCCTCTTACTGCTGCTTAACAGTAAGGGTTGCCCAGTGATTAGAGTCACGCAAATCATCCTTGGGAGATATGCCTGCCTCTTCACTGGAAGCGCAGGTGATTAATATCAACTGGCAATCTATCTTTTTGGTAGATTAACTTCAGTGAGATGAACCTCTTCTTCAGTCTTGATGTCTTTGTTCTCCCAAAGGGTATCTTCCCTCTGCAGTCTTACTTGAAATGTTGCATTAAAGGCTGTGAGACACCCTGACCTGACACTGATGAGAGCTGCGAAGTGCCTGTGACAAACAGTAGACTAAGGACAGAAAGTCTGCAGTGCTTTCTATGCTTCCTCTGTCTGTCTGTGCCTTCACAAAGCAAATATACACCAAATTACATCAGCCAATATCTTCACTGACGTCACTGCCGTTACAGTGACCTGAAGGCTCTTTTAGCCTCACAGGGTTTTTATAGCCCAGGCAAAGCCATGCAGAGCCTGTGCCACCCTCCCCAGGAGCGCTGGGCAAGGAGACCAGAGCAAAGGATTAACTGGGAAATGTGACAGTGAGGGACATGGCAGCAGCAGATGGTGAGGGGGGGATGCTGTGGCACTGTTCAGAAATGAAGCTCCTTTTCTTGTAACTATGTCAATATTGTTAAGTAGAGCTAATCGTACATTGTTTGATAAATGGCTTCTGAAGCTGGCAAAGAAAGAATTCAAATCATTAAATAGCAACAGGCAGAAAACCAAACAGCAAAATGTCAAGTGGTAATGAGAACACCCACTGTGCTGAATACCTCCTACTGACATCCAAGAGGATGCGTTAGGGTCATGAGGAGAAGAATGAGACTCTTGAACAGTTAAGTGATACACTTTCCAGTTAGCAAAAAAGACCTATTTTATAACCAGAATGTTTCACATGAAGGAAAAACAATGTGTCAGGTACCAGTCACTGATACTCTAAAAATGATAGCTTTCTTAAGTAGCATCACATAAAACCCATCACTTAGCAATCACATTGCTCCATTTCTTCCAGAATCAGGTGTCTGTCATATTTTCATACTCAGCTAAAGAAGTGTAATGCCCAGCTCCTGCTACCGTATTGGGAACCCAGGACGGCATAGAGATTTGAAAGCACAGCTGAATCTTCTAGTAGCTATTTTCCAGAAATTAGAAAACCTCAGCAGCAGCTTTAACAGCTGTTCTGTATGTTGGCCCTGGTCTCACCACACAACACTCTGGGAATGGGATGATGAGAGGTGAAATGTCACCCCAGCCAAAATGTTGTTTTGTAAAATCCCTGTTGTTACTTCAGAATATCTAATATTTCAGTGTTTCTTTTTGTTTAAATTTTAGATAGCATACTTTTACATTACGGCAGACTCTGAAAACACAAAGTAAAATTATTATTTCCCTCTGCCCTGGCAGTGTGTGATCACTGCAGTGCATATTTCTGCTGGAAAACCTTCTAGCTGCAATCACAAACCAATCTAACACAGTTGCCAAAGATGGCAGCAATATACAGGTTTGCAAAAGCACCATAACCACATTTTAATTCTTAAGCTCTTTTCAAATAAACATTTTTCCCTAAAGACATATCCCACATGAGCAATATTATCCCCACACTAATTCTTTTGTGTCTCACAGAAACGTGCACATATATATATTCTCCTCATCTAAACCGTGCACTATTATGTAAACGAAGATGTGCTGGTTACTATTTATTTACTAGCAATATGTAGAGAAACAAGTTCCTCTGTCCACTATTTACCAGAACATCACCTTACTGTTTACAATGTGAAGACTGGGTACACAGTGACAGGCAGGATGGTTATTCCATGTTCACTGCAAGTGGATTAGTTTAAATGCATTAACCCCCTGCACAACTAAAATTAAAGGGCATCTAAGGCAATCTAATTTAATTAAATAGGCCTAATTCTGAAGAGGGAGGATCCATGCAAAGGCTTCATGCAGTTAACTTCAAATTACCATTTTAATTAATTCAGGTCCTTGCTTCACCCTGAAAGCGCAGTCTCAGGTTGACAAGCTTAGGAAAAACAGCTGCTTATTTTCAAAATATAGTTGTCAAAATGCTCACCCTACCAGTGGCAATGGAAAATTTTCACTCTAACTTGGAAGCATCAGGATTTAATCTGTTATTTTTAATCTTGTTAAAATCTCTCAATTCCATCAATCTCTGTTTTTCTTCCAATTCACTGTTTTCCTAGGACCCATGTATTAGTTAATTCATCCACTGCTGTCCCAGTTCATGTTAGGCTAGATATAATGTCTTCGTTCTTTTGGATGAGAACACTGTTCAAAGTTGTTCCTTAACACAAATATCTCAGAAGCTGGAGGGGCAAGTTTCAGCCTTGACCACTACTAAACCACTCTAAGAGTTGCCTTGACCAAAAGCTGTCTAGATATTTGGGAAGGAATGACCAGATGACCAAAGAAGACCAGAGCTGTAGCAGACCCTTCAATTACGAGTTGGGTCTTGGCTACAGAAACTGCTTTGCCTTAACTAAGGTATTCCCATGGGGAACTTAGCTCAGCTAGGTCTTTGTCCCTAAGCTCAGCTACCCAAGCACCTTATATGAGAACATGCATTGTGCAGACTGGAGTACCTCTCTGTGGAAGGTTATTCTGTCAAATTAGCTGCAAGAAACCGTGTAAATAACTGACATGAAGGTAAGTAGTTTTACCCTCATTATTTCACTCTCATATTTCTACATAGGAAGCATTCAAGATACCTTAGTGATAAACATGCTGTGATTCCATTCCCATAACTTACATTTGTCTAGTGCCTTCTTGAAATAGCTTTTATTGTTTCAAAGAACCCTGCTGTTCTTAAACTATTATTCTCAACCAACTGCTGTTGGATTTCATCATCCAAGCATGGAAGACTGAGAACAAACAAAAGCCTTTTTTATTGCTGAGAAGTATCAAATAGAAATAGAGGAAAAGCTTCTCATTCCATCCCTGGTCTCAAAAGTTCTTCCTCTATTTCCAGATGATGCCAGCAATACTACACCAAGCAAAAGAGCAAGCTTTATCAGCGTTGAGCAGAAATGCAAACAACCTGTGTGAAGAAGCTGCAAATCTAAGTTACATATAATTTAAAATGTGAATCTATATACTCTACCTTGGAGGGGGTGGTGAATATCAAAAAAAGCATGCAGGGCAATCAAGCAGATGTACTTTAAATTATCTGAATGTGCCAGACACAACCGTTCTAGCAGCAGAACTAGCTGACCTTCCATATCAGCAGTACAACTGAGGCTAGCATGCTGTTGTGGGCACCATGCTGGGGAAGCAGAAGTCCCATTTGCATACAGTTATAACTTTCATAATTCCAGGAGCACATGCACATAAAATTAAAAATAGAAATGGGGGAATCAGAAAGGCAAGTATCTATCAGTATGGAAAAAGTCTGTAGGAGGCTATGAAGCCAACCATCAGTGTTACCATAAGTACGAGCTATTAGAATCTGTTTACAATTTCCAAAACTGGCAAAGCAGAGGACCTTTTCACACCATGTGTAGTCACACTGGGAAACTCAGAGAAAACAGGAATTCCTTTAGAGATAAGAGCAAAGTGCATAGCTGGATCAGTTTAATATTAAACGTGATTCTAGAATAGCTTCAAACACTAATCTTCTGAGTTTAAACTCTTTAATTATATGTGGGAAGAAAGAGGTGTTGATTATTTCACCTATTGGAGGGTTTCTTACACAATCTTCTAATAGGTTTGGCATTGATAATCTCAGCGCCAAACTACTGGATTTAATCGGACTTACATGGTCTCCTGCTCTGATCGAGGCTGGTAATTCCTTTCTAGCATCAAGTTCCCCTATTACAGAAAAACAAAAAACAAAACAAAACAAACACAAACAAAACCAACCAACCAAAAAACCACAGCAACAATGACCAAAAAAACCCCCAAAACCAAACAACAACAACCCAAACAAAAAAAAAAAAAACAAAAACACCAAAAACAAAAAACAAAACCACAGAACAATCTGGGGAAAAAGAAAGGAACACTGCCTAGGGCATAATGTTTTAATGTCTCAAAGGACAACTTTGCTCTAAAGACACAAGGAGATACTACTGACTTGGAAGTAAGCACACAGCTACACAGTATCAGTGGAAGTTTAGGTTCTTACTAGACAGAAAGCGGCTCTCCATGCACTGAAGGATAAAGAAGGAAAGAAGAGTAACCATCAGGGAGGTTTCTTTTCCATAGGTCTCCACAGAACACAAGCTAGTTGTAATAACACTTCATATCTGCGAGAGGAAAAGGCATTGCCACCATAAACAGAAAAGTCAAATGATGAGGTGTAAGTGGAAAACTGCAGAGCAGAGCTTGAGAGTGGCTGCAGAGGAAAAAACTGAACCATGCCTAATCCTATTTCTCAAAGTGAAAAACGACTGCACAAGCCTTTCCTCCACAATCATCTTTGCATCTGTGTTCATCCCCCACCAAATGTTCATGCCTCATTATTGATTTACTGTTGTGGCCAAGGAATCTTGGTAGCAGAGTATGGGGCTGACCTTCATATTCTTTTGATTTTCCTTCTGCTCCCTCTCCCTTAGCCTAACAAGATGCCTAGGCTATTCCCAGGGGATAAAGGATGGGAAGTGGCAGCCATTCACAGTAATGGAAGCAATGACACAATTCCAAAACTAGAAATAAATCAAGACAAAAAATTGTTTAAATCACTAGACTTCAGGCATGAGCAAAAGCAGTGATTTTGTAAATGGCTGTATCCTTTAGTGCTCTGTAATCAGGATGCTTCTCACAAAGACTAGAAGAGTTTCAAGGGGCAGGCATTAGGGGCCAGACCTAGAAGGATGTGACATTTTGGACATCTTGTTCTGGAGAAAAAAAAAAGAAAAAAACACATACATAAAAAGTCTTCTGTATTTCATATGTTGACCACTGTTAATCCAAAATCCAGTAGCAATTAAAAAAAATCTTGCATGCTAGCTACAATCCCTGCTACACAGCCCATGAAAAATTAATTGGCTGAGGTTTAACTAAACCACACTAACAGGCATAATATAGCTTAGCTCTATTTCATCAGAGAAATTGCTTACTATTCCATGCAGACTCAAAAGCTTTCAAACTATACATCTGATGTATTTTACACAGTGATGGTTGTACTACAAAGACAGGCTGGGATATATTTGCCTATTGAGGGAAGTAATTGCTACCATTGCAGTTCTGCTGTACCTAATGATATGATATAAATGCCTCTTTTTCAGCACCTTTGAGACAGACACTTGGAATCTATCCTCAAATATTCTAATGTTAGATTTAGGTCAGTCCTTGCCATCTTAATGCAAACCCACTGGGAAGAAATTATTTTATGATGGCTTCCAGAGATTTTTTCTCCCATAGAATGTACTTGCAGGCATCAACTGGAAAGCCTCAGAAGAGAAATTAAAACAATTTAATAGTATTAACTTATTCCATAATGATTATTTTCTCTAAGTGTACTTAAGCTATCAGGCTCCTCAAAAAAAACAGAGAAAGAAAATTGATAACGACAGATGCAACTTTATTTCAACTATACATCATTTCTGTCCAACATTTTTTTTCCTATCAATCTTTTTCTTTCCCTTTCATTCTCATGTTGCATTACATTTTCATAAACAAAAAAACAAAGGGGGAGGGCACACTGAGATACACTGACAGAATATCTGAGGTATATCTCTCATGTCTTACTTAAGGCTATTTTTCCAAACATTTTTGGTAGCTTAATTGGCACCTAGTTCAAGGCACACAGCCTGAGGGTCAACAAAACCAATGTATTCCAGTTGAGATGGAAGAAAGCAGGAGAAAAAGCTGATGCAGTCTTAGCCCACTTCATGTCTGGAGACCTTAAAAGTAGCAACCGCCATGAAGGTCAAGTAAAGCATACACAGAAGCTTCTAGGAGGAAAATAAGACTGCCAAATGTCACCCCTACTGCGTACACTTCACTTGATGGAATACCAACATCTGGCAGGCTGCCAGACTTCTTGATCCCATCAGGCTCAACATATGGCTCAAACAACCTGTAGACTGCACATTCCCCCTCAACTTATTCTGCAATGCTTCAGTAGTGGTTTGTATCTGAAGACGAAAATGTGAATTTCTTTAAAAAGTAATCCTATTCTCTTGAATTTTTCTCTCATGAATGAGATAATCACACAATACACAAGAGAATAAAAATTAAAAGGTGAAAAAACATTGACAACTTCCTAATTTCTAGTATTTCAAGAGTAGTATTCATTGTGCTAAGAAACATTTCTTCAAATATAACTATTTGTTGAATATCATGAAAAGACAAAAATCTTGATCATGTGTAAATCTGGAGTGGTTAAGAACTCAGTGCCACCAGGTAATAATATCATTATTTACTCTCCTCACAGCAGAGCCTGAGGAAGAGAAGTAACATGTGTTTCTCACCCCCTTTGTTGCAAAGTTAGCAGGCATAGCGTGAATATATTTCACAAATGGCTTAAAATAAGCCTGTATCACTTTGCTTTGAAGAAAAAAGAGGCACACCCATATGGGACATTTCACTGTCTCTTTTGGGCAGGCAGAAACCTTCATCAAAGTGAGAACAGCCACTATCAGAGCCAAATGTTCCATATGTTTTCACAAACCCTGATACTCAAAACCTTGGTTTTGCTCATGTACTAAGACCATCAAGGGATGATCAAGTGTGGCTGAACCAGACAGCAGCTGATGACATCCTTACCATGCCAAACAAAAACAGAACAGCCAAGCCATCTGTGTTTACGTCCCTATGTTTAAGATTGTTCAAACAGTTTGTAGCACATTGCAGAAAAATATAGTACATTATAGATTGATTCCTTCTCTCTAGATAACCCTGTCTATATATGTGCAGGCAAACTAGCATTCCTTGATGGCTGCCATATGCACAGGATGGGCACAAATCAATGTATAATTTATTATACTTCTATTTGCAATTTGGTATTTGTGCTTTGAACTCTTTACACTTGGTGGGGCTTCAAAGGATAAGTAAAGACATGAATTTGTAGCAGCTTTCCTCAGGAATGATTTTCTTCCTACTCAAAAGTGATTTCTAGAAGAGCTTGTTCAGTTATTCTTGTGTTATGGAAGACTGAGCAAGGAACAAAGAAAATAAAGCCAAAGTGTATTGTATTTGCATTATACCCTCACTTTATTCAGTGGAATCTGAACTATGGAATCACTTCTAGCCTGGAGAGCTGGAATAGTTCAGAGAGAAGGAGCAATTCAGTGGCCTCCAATGCCTTTAGAAGAAACAGGTTTGCTTTCCCCCAGCGTCTTAGGATCTTAGGATCCTTGGAGCAAGGTTTTGAAAATACAAGTGTCTTAACAGGAAAGAAATGTTACTGTCCCTGAGCTCGATAGCTGTCCCCGAGTCTGGCACACAGTTCAGGTGCAGAAATAATAACCGCCACCGGACACTGCACCAGTTGAAGTCTTTCACGTAAAGGGTATCAAAAAGTAATCAGTAGGCTGGCTCTAAGGTCAAGCAGGGTTTCTTCAGAGCCTTCTGGCCAAAGTAAGTACACAGACTCTTATTCAAATGTGAAGTTCAGAACCTTCTGAACTTTGGATGTTCAAAGAAACAAACCAGCTAAAAGCAACCTTAGTGTTTTAGGAGACAAAGTTTAGACTGAAGCAAGACAAGTACACACATACCCCTAGATTGCTACTCATACACACACGTGTGACTACACACTTGATTTTGTGGTGGTATCTTACACCTACAGATGGGATTTTAAAATAATCAATCTAGCCAAAAGTAGTCCAAGATTGAGAATAAACTTCAAGTAGTGGAATGCAAAAAGTAAGCGAAAGTATTAGGTAAGTGAACTGCACCAAAAGCCTAAACACTGTTTTGTTAAGCCCTTATTACAAGTTCTCCAAAAAAAGTTGCAAAAATGCCTGGCAGAAGTGTAACAACTCTTGGCAACACCTGCATGGCAGTGCAGTTCCCAACACCACTGAGGACCTATCTGGGTTCTTCGATCAAAAGCTTACATACTTAGGTGAGTAATTAATTTAATGATCTTAATTATAACACTGTAAACACACTGAGGTTTTATTTATGACCTCACTGAAACCAATTTGAGTAAAATATAATCATCTCATTTTTTTCATGGCATCCATGAGTGTATGGTAAAAAGTTTAAATGATGAAGGAGATAAAAATCGGTCAGGTCCCAAAGATTCTCACCCAGGAACCACTTGTTCCAATAGAGGTGCAGCTTAGTTAAAAATGGAGGTCTGGGATATCCTTGCACCATTTAGTCCAGCCTTTGAACTCAGATGGACTGCCTAATAAAGGGGATCTCTTAAAGAAAGGTAACAGGAGAAGGAAATTTGACCTGAATGAGCCGTAAACCATTCTGGAGGTTGTTGCTTCCTGGGGATAAAGAGGGCTGTCCCTCACCCCAACAGCCTGACAGCTATCCACCTACCCAGCCACACTGAAGTCTTCAGAACTGCAGTTCAAGCCTTTTACAATCTGACCATCACTAATCAAAAATCCAACACAGGAATAATAATTAGCAGCATGGGACTCTTTCAGTAACAATAGTGCAAATATCTAGTAAAAATGCAAGCATCGCCTTCATCTTTAGCCACCTATGTTTTGAAATGTTGGATTAAAGATCTCAATTTCTAAAATATCTTCAAGAGACTTATGCATCCTGCAGCACCATTCTGTGTCTTGCATGAATAAGTCCATAACACAGCAAGGTACTGGGAGCTCAGGAAGAAAAGTCACAAACCAAAGTGGTTACAACACATGCCTCAAGACACAATTAAAGCCATCAGAAAAAAAAAAAACAAAAACAAAAACAAAAAAACCCCAAAAGCACAGAGAGAGGTTCATTCCATCTCGTTTGCATGCGCAGATGCAGTCTCTGTAAAAACATTCTGAAATTCAGCATCCATTCTAAAGGAGGTAAATTTAGAAATTTAAACTGGACATAAAGACCTCTCTTGGGAAGACACCTATTGTTTCCTGTTGGCAATACAGAGCAGTGTAAGTACTTAATCCTGAGGGAGTGCACACATTGCTCATTTGCAGCTTTATACGAGAAACTTTTACCTTCTCAGATACTGAAAAACTTGTTTCCTATTATCATTATTACATTTCAGGCTTAAGAATTGCAGAAAAAAGTACCAGACACACATACATCTAAAATTATCTACATAGACACATCTTAAAGGCAATTAAACCAATAAACTAATATTATAAGAAATGCCAGAGGAAAAGGGAAAGATTTTTCAAAATATGTTATTTTTAAGCAGTTCTGCATTTTGTCATTTTGAAGGTGCTCTGCAAATTATGAGTCCTTTTGTAATATGAATTGTATGTAATTGTAATAGGAACTGTAATACAATTGTACACTTAAAGTACAGTTAAAAGCAAATAGATGACCATAATAAACAGATGACCATCTTTGCCCAAGTTAAAATGAAGTTAGAAAGTGTAAAATATTATAAAAAACCCAATGGTTTCTACATATTTATTGGTAGGCCTGAACTCAAGACAACCTTTTATACAAAGTTTCTCCAAGCCGAAGTAAGATCTTTGCACTCCATAAAAGCACAGATGCTGCTCTGATTGCTTTTCTCCGAGCACATTAAATACCTGATCCAGTTCTCCCTTGAAAATAAATTGGAAACCATGCCATAATGTCATAATACACTCCCTGACTACAGAGACTGTACGAAATCAATCTCTGCATTACATCCTTAAAGGAGAACATAATTCCTTTCATCTGTGGTTTACCATTACTTGAAATTCCTCTAAGTTACGGAAAGACATTATTTATTGATTGGCAAGGACATAGAATTAGTTACAGAATAAAACCACATTTAATCCATCCTGTTGTTCAAGCAGCATCATGGTAAAATAACTGATAAAATGCAATATGTTGATGCAAAAAGATTGCCCAGCTTAGAGGTTCACCACCTGCTACACAAGAATAAGATCCAGCTCAGTTCAGGAATAAGTGACTATTCACTATTCACTAATAAGTGAATAAGGAAGTGGGAAATTATAAAACACTAAAAAAATCTCTCAGACTTGGCTTGTGTGGGAAACTTGCAAATCTCTCTTAAACCTTTTATTTACAGATTGCTGCTATGAATTCAAGTTAAGTCAGCAAAACAAACAAACCAAATTTAAGAGATGAACGTGACATGGTCTCAGGCCAATTCAAAACCACATCCCATTACAGTACAATCTAGAGGGCTTGTAGAAGCCAGTGAAAAAGCTCCACTGTCTTCAAAGCAGAAACACTAGAGACCACAGACAGCCACCCAACTGGAAAAGAATAGTTTAAGACATACTGGGCACCATGGGCAGGCAGGCTGGTGCTCATCAAGAAACTCTTGTTTGCATCCTTCTAGTGGCTGAGTCAGTAACTTCAGGAACTTACATTTCTCTGTGCTTCTTTCACCCCATTTTTTTGCATTTTTGTTTGGTTGGTTGGTTGGTTTGGTTTGTTCTTGCTTCTTCAGAAAAGTTCAGGGTTGGTTTGGTTGGTTTTCGGCAGACTGGTTGAGCTCCACTGCAGTTTCACTTAGTTTTAGTTTACACAAAGCCTGCCACAGCGAGGTCCCAGTCTTGCCTAGTAATTTGAATTATCAATGTGCCTTTTCACCGAGAGCCAATACAGTGTAAGCAACCAAGTGCTGTCAATTATCCTTTATCCATGCATGGCATATCAATATCTGCTATATGCATGTGAAAATAAAACCAGTGAATTCACTGAACTCAGCTCTCCTCTTCGCATTACTTTTATATTGACATTTACTGCAATAATATAATATCAGTTTGAGGGAATTATAAGCAAAAAATCACACTTGTCATTTTTTCATGTCATTTATGTTAGGAAACACAGCAGTGTAGAGTCTGCCCATTCAGAACAACCTGAAACCAGAAAGGATTCCCCTTGGGAAAGTCTTGAAGCCATTCAAGAAGGTACAGTTTCATTATCCCGAAGTGAATCTCTGAACAAATCTGTTTGACGCAGCTATGAAACAAAACACACTTATATAAAACACACATACAACAACAAAAAGCAACAGACTCCTCAGAAGGACCACAAGAAATATGACAGCAATCCCTAAGAAGAAGGGCAGGGTCCCAGTAGATAAAAGAGCAAATGCAGCATGGTTAAACTTTAATTATATTTGGCTCCCTCAAAACAGATGCTCACAGACAGATTTCTGTTTCATCCACTAATGACTGTCATACGCAATCATGTCACTGATTTCAGAGGGCTGCAGGGTTTGTATGCTTGCAGGCAAAACTGACAAGACACAACTAAAGAATATCCACAAAATTCAACACCCTGCTTCATCCAACTGGGATATTCAGATACTGCAAAGGAGATAAGAGAACCAGGCTGTGCCACACAGTTTCAGGAAAATGAATAATCGTCAGACTGTGCTGGTGCATGTTATAAGTTCTGTATGTAAAAGCAATGGCCCTCCTCAATATGGCTTGGGAAGCCACAGTGTGCTGCTCATCTGGGCTTCTGGATCATCACACACTGCTGAAAGGTTAACAGGAGGTAGTGGTGCAAGAAGACAGACACAGACACAGACACACAGGAGGACAGAAGGAAGAGGTACATCACAAATGTGTGCAGGGAAAGGCAATCTGTTGGGAAGTCCTATATACCTTGAGAACTTCACAGTGACCCAGAATGAACCCCCTCCCAAGGAATTTAACAGAGTGTCATTACTTCTGATATGAGCCCCATAAAGTTTTGCAATAGGCTTTGGTTGGAGAAAAAAAATAAATCTGGAAAGCATTAGAGTGCATGGCTCGTTACTGAGGAAATATCGAGTCACGCCTGCCTTCAGAATGAACTGCAGCTTTCATTGAAAAGCACAGTACATCCTGTGTCAAGAAAATCCTTATCTATAACTTGTTCACCAAGCCCTGGCTGCCAATTGATCTTTGCCTATGAAGGCTCCAAACAAGATGGGCTTTGAGCAAGAATATGCGCACATACAGAGAACAGCAGCAACACTAGCCAGTCAGGATTTGTGTCACAACAAGATCTGCATTACAAATCTGATTATTTGCACAATGAAGCAGGAAAAAAAAAAAAGAGAAGTGGAACCAATTTTCTTTATGGACCTTAGTCCTTCCCTCATAT
This sequence comes from Patagioenas fasciata, assembly GCF_037038585.1. Taxonomy (NCBI): domain Eukaryota; kingdom Metazoa; phylum Chordata; class Aves; order Columbiformes; family Columbidae; genus Patagioenas; species Patagioenas fasciata. The sequence goes on along the minus strand of NC_092524.1, from coordinate 55,970,925 downwards.
GTTAACTCCCTTCTTGCCTTACCTTGTGTGTTTTGATTCTAAGATCTTGGGCGTTTTCTGCACGTGTTCAGTGTCCACCACAGGACCAGCTGATGAATCTCTGAAGGATTACCAGTGTTCAGCTCACCTCTAGCTCTAAAACGGCCTTAATCCATAATGGACTAGTGATATTCTGATGTTAATTTTTAATTGTTCTCCTCTATAGCATGTTTCACCAGTTGTAATGAACCAGTGGCTTCAAAACACTGAACAAACTCAAAATCTAGCAAGCTCTTCTGCTACTTCTATTAGAAGAATAACTCCTACGGATTTTTTTCTTCAGCCAAAGGCTGATGTTGAACACTTTTCACCAAGAAGCTAAAATACAAGGGTGTGCTCATTCGTCTCTTCAGAAAACACCATGTCTGGGTTACAGCAGGGAAAGTTCCTTATTGAAAAATGAAATTGCCTCATGTCAGTTCTCTCCACCATTGTCTTCTCTTGGAGTTAAGCTAGAGGAAAAAGAAAACAGCCATTCCCTGAAAGACTTCTGCCAGAACAAACAGCCTTACAATCAAGCAGTAAAGAGCATCAGACATAACTAATATAACCCAAGTTACACAGGTTGCGTGTGCTGTAAGAAAATTAAACTGAAGAACCAAAGCAGAGACTGTGTGTAGTTTTTGGTGCCTAGATATAGGAAGGACATCAAATTATTACAGTGTGTCCAGAGGAGGGTGACCATGACAGTGAAAGGTCTTGAGGGCAAGACTTATAAAGAGCAGCTGTGGTCATTTGGTCTGTTCAGCGTGGAGAAGAGAAGGCTGAGGGGTGACCTCATGGCAGTCTACAACTTCCTCAAAGAGGGTAGTGAGGTGGGAGGTGCTGATCTCCCGTTTCCAGTGACCAGCAATAGGACATGAGGAAACTGAATGAAGCTGCATCAGGAGAAGTTCAGATTGGACAGTAGGAAAAGGTTCTTCTCTGAGAGGGCTGTCAGTCACTGGAACAGGCTCCCCAGGGAAGTGGACACAGCACCAAGTCTGTCAGAGTTCAAGGAACATCTGGATGAAGCTCTTAGTGATACGGTTTTAGGTAGTCCTGCAAGGATTTGGATCCTGATGGGTCCCCTCCAACTTGAGATATTCTTTGATTCTATCACCTGCACTTCAGTCACATTTCATCTTGCATCCTTTCTCCTATCTCACTCTTAACTCTCCTTCTCTGCTCACATTACACTTTTCTCTCATTTTCTTCATCCAGCTCTATTTACCATCCTATTCCTCTACTTAATATCTATTCTCCTGCCTTTCATCCATTTTAACTACTTAGACCATGACTGATTTTGGTTGAAGGCTGCCTGGCATTCTGGGGCTGACAAGTGCACAGCTGATCCCTGTTGCTTTCTAGTTATGACAGCAGAAAAGGCAAGAAAATGCTGTATCGGCATCTTCCAATTGTACTTGGGCATCTAGATACAGAACAAGATGAACCAAATACAAGTTGACAGCCTTAAAATATTATCTCATCTATATTAGTTTCATTTTAGGCCTTCACTAAAGACTGTAATTTACATGATGAGATGTTTCTTTCCTTTGCAGAAATGCAAATGAGATATTTTGTGCATGAAAAGTTTGACATTGGTGGAGCAAATTACAGGGATATTGATGTACTCTACTTTCTCAAAAGGTTACTGTGATATTTTTTTGATTAAGAGACATGATGTTACTAAGATGAATGCTCCAGTTGCTATTAACAACATCTCCCAGTGAAAAATCAAACATTTTTACACAAAGTGTTGAATAATATAAGGAAAGGATATTTGACACATCAAAGCAGGAGGTCTATGACGTTAATAATGCTGCATTGTATCATAGTACAAATGTAAATGTTTGAAGCATGAAACAGTAATGCACAAGTTTTCACAGTTTAGAAATGGAAAAGCATGAAAGGCACATTTAAGAAAGTTTCTTCAAGATGATACCTTTTATATCTGCTGGCCATCTTGTTCTGTCATGTGAAAAAAGTATGAAGGAAAAGAAGATACCAGCAAAACTAAATGTAATTTAAAAAAAATAAATAAATAACTCCTCTTTTAAATCACAATTTCATATTAATTTAATCTCCTTTTTTTTTTAATTTCCATAAATAAATTAATCTAAACCAGACCAATGCTAACTGAACCTGAACTCTAAGCATATCTGACATATAACATAGAGGTGCTGACTTCAAGGTGATAACCATCTCTTTTTACATACTTGTTTGTATCCCACACATGAGCTTTTTCTACTTGCACCAAAGACATGGAGCCAGCACAGACATAGAATTCCTGTCCTCGGGACTGAGGCTTTTGTTGAAAACATGCCAAGCAACCTCAGCTTTTACCTAGCCAACTACAAACTCCCACTGGGTAACTTGAACTTGCTGCTCAGAGGACCTGATTTAAAAGACGGAGTGGAGTCAGGAGGTGAAGAAAAGGTACAAACAATTGCGATTTTATCAGAGAAGGCCAGGAAAGTGAAAAAAAGATTATATATATAAATATATATAAATATATATATATCTTTATCCCATCTTTATATACATGTATGAAGACAACTGTCATTCCAGTGGCATGGTGAAAAATCTAAACCAAGTCTAAAAACCTGAAATGGAATCTTTGTAGTGAACCGATGCATAAAAGCTGGATCTAAACATATGCTTTTGAAATTCAGATCTGGAAGTAGATGCATACTCTATAGGATGAGATTGTTTTTGTCTGAGTTACAAATAATGCCACACTGATAGAAGAGGGGAGTCCATCGGCAGATAGTTGAGGACGGATGCGAACAGGCTGCCCTTTCCGACTCACAGGTCTGGCCTGGGTGCTCATGAGAACTGCCTGACAAATGAGGGAAGAAGCATTTGGCCTCAGACTCCTTCAGTGAAAGACAGTTTGCACAAAGTATATCCACAGAGCAATTACTCTCTACTCTCAGCTTGAGAGCTCCTTGGCATTGCTGCTGAGGCAATAGCACTGAAACTAAAGACCTATCAGGATTTACCAGCACTGTTGGCAGCTTTCAGAGTTCTCTGGTTATCCCATATAGTGATTTAAACAATTAATCTATTTTTTAAATTTATTGTTATTTATTTGACTTCTTTTTTTTTTTTTCTGAAGAGGGCTGGCCAAAATAAGATGCATCCAGGATGGTATTAGGCTCCTGTGTAACTCAGTTCTTTGTTTAGAAGAAAAGGGTGCAACTACCTAACATGCAGCAACTGGATGATAAACAAATAGTGATTACAGAGCAGGTTTTGGGAGGATCACTGGCAGGTCAACAGATTTCAGACATATATGGATACATGTATGGCAATACAGGTACACTAGCTTTCTCCACAGATGGGGAGAAAATATAAAATTCCTTAAAACTGTGTTCAGTGGGCTGAATACTCCAGTACCTGTGATTCAAAAATGTTTCATTTTATTACTCTAACTCTAGAGACTAATAATTCTAGTTAAATATAAGGTTCCCACAGGAACTACAATGATAAATAACAAGGTCATGATCAAAACCCAAGAACAAAGGGAGGGGAGAAGGGCAAAGATGGTAAAGAGACAGAACTGCAGCTAGAAGATTAAGGGCACCAGCAGTCCAGCCATTGCCCAATATTTGACCAACTTTAAAAGGGATCGTTTTCAGAAGGTATTCCAGGAAAAAAAAAAAACAACAACAATAAAGCAGCTTTGCTGTATGTGAGAAATTACATGAAAGGTTGAGGGGATATATGGGAAAAGGCATCTCTGAAATCTAAAAAGTGGATAATGGAAGAGGTCATTGCAGGCCAGCTCGAATTAGGGGATGAGATTTTGAAAGGAAACACAAAATGATGGATAAGGTGGTTGACACAAGGCTTTATCTGTGATATAAATGGTCCTCATTTGAAAGCAGGAAACTAACTGAGACAGAAAATGGGAAGGCCAGAGACTAAGAAGAAAAACAATAGCTTGTTTTGTTGGTTAATCATTTCAGGTTTCCAGATCTTCATAGGAGTCCCAGTTTGCTTTGCATCCAGCTGAAGTACAGTGTACTCATCACTCACTTGCTTTTCCTCAGCTTGTATTTTTCCTTCCACAGGTTAATAAGGCTAATTTGTTTTTTACTGCCGTTGCTGAGCAGCTTGTGGGCACTGCACTCACATTTACATCTGCCTGTGATTCCTGTGCATTTTTTTCCAACACTGCCATATGTCTCAGGTACATGACAATTTTAATACATGCATTGTTTTCTCTTGGACATACGTACATCACTTGGGCAAGGCATGCGTTTATTCCCACTGATGCTTTACGACTACCCTCAGCACCACTGCTCAATACTCACACACAGAGATGTGGACTTGAGGAGTCCCTTTAACAACACATGGGAGCGACTGTATCACAAACACCCTTTCTCCTGGGCTTCTCTTTTGCTCTTCAAATAACGGCCTTTCTTCTGCTCTGGCAGATGAGGTCAGCCATGCATGTGGGCAGCAGCAGATGGAGAGCAGAAGAGCAGAGCCACTCTCCACCTGCTCCTCCTTCCCCACACCTTCCTCCATGCTCAGGGGCCACTGTTCTGCCCCAGACACATGAGTGGGGAGATGGATGCCTGCTCCTGCACACCAGAGATACAGCCAGGGCTGACCCTGTCCATCAGTGGCAATAAGGTCTGACAGCAATCCTGTCACTGTGAGCCTCTCCTGGGCACAGAGAAAAGTGTGCGTGGGCTCCCACTGGTAGGCCTCAGGTCTGCATGACATGAATACACATATGACATAACTGCTCTTTTGCCACCTGCCTTTTAACAACAATTTTTCCCATCAATCTGTCTATTTGTGGATTCATCACATTTTCCAAAGAACATATCTGGAGACTATCTTGTTGCTTCTGTGAAATAGATAAAGAAAAAAAAATAATCTGATTCTGGAGGAGTCAGAGTTTTGCTGATGGTTCCCACAACAGAAATCCAGTCCTGAGTTTGGTCAGCACAGTCCACATTTCAATTGGACCTACAAAAACAAACATTGTCGAGATTGTATATGAAATAAATGCCTCTACAGCAAAACAATACTAGCACATTTGAAATATTAATGGGATTTATGCTCCTTGAAGGGCTGTTTCCAGCAATACCCAGACTCACAAAAGCAAGTCTGCTTTATGATTATTTAGAAAAACAGGAGGAAAAACATTGAGAGAAAGAAAACAGAAACAAAAACCCAAACATGCAGACTGCTATGTTTTCAGAGCTACAGTCTGGTGCCTCCAGGGAAATACAGAGCTCTGCTACTGATGAACCAGTGGGAACGAAATCAGGAGGTACCATGTCCATGTACAGGATCCTACAGAGCACATAAATTACTGAATAAATATACCCCTTAGCAGTTCTAAGAGACAACCACCCAGCTTATTTGCTACTAGCTGATGAGGCAGGCAGGAAGGGAACATCATTACCATCACATAGAGCTAGGGCAAAGGAGGGTCAAATGGTGTCAGTTACTCGAGCACTGCCATGTGCTGCTGCAACTCAGGAATCAGGTGCAAGGCTGCGTCAGCACAGTAAAGCAAGGTGGCAGCTGCAGAAGCCTCCCAAAATGAGAGGAAACAAAGCGATATTTTATTGCAGCTCTGAGGTCACATCCCTGAAAATGCCATCCATGTTGAGTTTATAAATACAGAGTCACACTGTTTCCCACATACTTCAGAAACAGACTAATAGGTGAGATCCTACAGGACCAGTAGGAACAACAACTGTAGGTCACCTGATTCCAAAACCCTTTGCAGCAGCCACTGTACTGGAGCAGTCTTCAAGAGCCAGCTGCTCAGGGGCGATTACCAATGATCAGACTGTGTAAGCAATATGCTACACTCATGGAATGAGCGCTTTCATCTCCAAGCCAAAAATACAGCTCCTGCCATGAGATGCCTGTTCTGTGTGGTCCCCTCCACAGCTTTGAGGAGGGAAGCAGAGACAAAAGAAAAACCAGAGCACAACATCCATGTCCCCAAATACTATGTCTCTGGGTGGGTTACTTATTAGGAGCTCACCCTCCTTCTGTTTATCTGGGATTGTTCCACTTCAGCCTTAAAAACAGACTACAAATGTTAATCCTGTCAACTTTCCTGACTTTCTGCTTTGTTTAGAAGTGGTGCACTGTCAGCCACTGTTTGATTTGAATAAAGATTTAGTGACTAAATACAGCCATTAATTACAGTCTCTTTCATGCCCACATTTCTGGGATGTGATGATGGAAAATATGAGCTTGAGCATTTGTTTCTTGGCTATCAAAGAGAAAATGTTTATATTTTCAATTTCCACCCCCCTCAGTGTTTTCAAACAAAACAGGAAATCAATCTCTAATTGTTAATTCTTTAAACATTTGCTCAACTATGAATTCACCCAGCCTTTTTACAACAAATATCACTTGCCTACATGCGAGATGGCTACTCATCACTGCAGAGTGGGTAATAAAATCAGGGAATGAAATGGCAGCAACAGATAAGAATCAGTGTGTTCCTGCATTTGGAGAGCCACATCCCATCTTGGTACAACTTCATTTGGAGGAGAAATATGTGCTTTCATCAGGTAAGGATGTAGTCTTTACCTTAACTCTTACATTAAATTAACAGAAAGAGAGGGAAACCCTCAGGTCAAGCACTAGGTTGGAAACTGCACTGAAAGTGCTGACAGAGCTATTTTTTATTTTGTATTTTTCAAGTGACTTACGTTAAAAATAAACTGCTAACCATGCAACTGCATGAATACAGTGTTTGCTTATTCTCACATCACTGACTGAGCATCTGTAAACAGGTGTGACAGCCGCAGCATCTCCTCTGTTGTCATTTCTCTGCTTCTCCTGCCAGACAGGCGGTGAATGGGATGGCTACTAGGACTGACAGGAGCATAGTATGATCCTCAGGCAAAGAGTTATATATGAGCTGTATTACTCTTAAACCAATGCTGGAGTTTCTGTCAAAATGAGCACTGAAAGAGATGCTGCTTATTTTTGGGGAAGAGCACATCCCATTCTATCAGCTGTTCAAGCTTTACTGAAATGGTGAGGAGTCTGACAGTCTCAGTTTTTCAAACTTTAAGATCACCCACTAGACTCATTTTGAAGGAAATGACACCAGAGTTGGAAAAAAAAGTCTCAGAGCTTGATAGTTATGAATCCAGTACTGAAAGCCAAGGTTGTAAGCTTAAAACTGTAACTTCATCAATATCCAGAAGAACTCGAGGGATGCTCTGAGCATTACCCTCTGGGCCACCTGACTACATACATGTGATATGAGAAGGATTTGCTGCTTTACCTCTGCCACCCACAGACACTTTAAGCTTCCCCACTGAGGAAGTGCCAAATTGGGAATCAGTTCTCCCAGAGACCCTTATCTCCTCCGTGGCATCACCGCCAAGTCCTGCCTGTCTCTTTGCATCCTTTACTTGCAGGTGAAAATTTCCATTTTTCATAAGAAGTTTTGAGGTTTATGAGAATAAAGATCATGTCAGAAGTTGAAACAAGTAAGTAGTAAGCCACTTCTGTACGTAGCAGCTGGGCAACAATTCTGAAATACAGCAGTAGCCTGGAGCCACCTGTAGGCAACAGACACAGCCGTACTGTCTTTGGTTGCCAGCCCAAGCACACATGCCCATGCTGGCCCAGCCCGGACATGCAAGAGCACTCCCAGTCCTTCTCCTGCCTGGCCATGCCACAGTCCTGCAGGACAACGTGTAGGCATCACAGATGATGACAGTGCTTGGGTGTAGGGTCTCAGTCATGTCTCACCAAAACTGACAGCACATACCTGACCACCGCTTATATTGTAGGGTTCCAGAGATCCCTAGAATAAGTATGGAGATGCACTCATATACCCTAAATGTTACAGATTTTTTTTAAAAGGTAGCATGGATGTGGTAGAGTCCAGCTGAATTACCCTCTTACCCTATGTGTGACACAGGGTATGGAATAATTTATTTTTTAATTAGAAAAGCTAACACTAAAAGTTATTGAATCTGTTTGTATCAATAAAATGATACTCTTGCTTAGGTAAGGCTAAACTTACAGAGTAAAACTATGTGATTAGTTTTCTAATGGCAAAGGTCAGATGGCAAGAAAATACATACTTTCATTTCAGAAGCAGCTCTCTTAATTCCATTTATTCTCCTCTAGAAATGAATTTAAGAACTTTAGTAATCATTGGCGTTGCCATTTCCAAAGCCAACAACCTTAGAAAAAATGAACTGGCTCCCAGGAGCTGGTCACCATTCTCTACACCAGTTCAAATCATGCCATGCTGCGTGCTCAAGGAAGACATCAGAGTTTGGTCACAACCACTCTTGCTAGCTGTCTCCCATTTCCCTTCACTTCTTCAGCATCCCCTGTGGCACATGCTGGTACCCAAAGGCTCCAGGAACAGCAAGGGGTTGCTGCTGTGGCAGCCTAGACAGCAGTTTACATCAGCATGTTTTCTTCAGCCTTCTCTATGCCCTCCTCTTCTGCTGGCTGCATACTGTGCAGACCAGAGGTCAGGAGACAAATGTTTTGGAGGCAGGATTGTTTATTTAGTGATTCAAATGCTCATCTTTAAGGCTCTGTTAAGGATATTAGGTAAAGCAATAAGCAAGATATGCACCATCAAAAGCACCCATGCTGAAAATTACAGCTGGCTGGGTAAATAACATTACCTGTGAAAGTGTAAAGCACAGTTGTAAGAGAAGTAAGGAGGTGCATACCTCTTCTCACACTTCATAAGATTACAGAAGAAATGAGTTGCAAAACTACCTTGGAGAACAAGGGCGAGAGAACACAGCGATTCAATTGCTTCCGCTTCTGTTTCACGTCTGTGAGAAATGCCAGAGAACGCATCAAGAGAATAAAACATCTGCCACCCTGAACAACAAATCAGAGCAGGATTTCACCGCCTTGCCCATCTGCACAGTTTCACAGCATGTTTAATCACATGGCTCAGAGACCAACACAGAGTGAACCATTTCACAGCCTGGATTCTACCACCAAACAGCCATTTGCCATGCATTAATGTTAATAACCGCATATTCAATAAAGCTTTCCTCTGGATCTGCGGGGCAAATGATATCATAGTACAGACAAAAAGAGAAGAGTGTGAATGCATTTTCAATATTTTTCTCCCAAATGACTGCCAGGCTCAACATCTAGAATTCGAGAAGATTATTCAGAACTTTTCAAGTTGAGTTTATAAGCTGTCCTGCTCCAGCTCAAGAGTGAAAAAATCTCATCACAAAACAGTGCAGAAGCAGTGACATTTCCATTCCTGGTGGTTTAGGTTCTACATCTATTGCCACTCATTCTTTCTACTACACTTCCACCTTCAGTGGCTGTATTGTAGTCCGCTGCTCTGGTCCACTTTCATCTCCTGTTCCTGAATAGAAGAAATATTTACTCTTTGGCTCTTGTCTTCCAGATCCAAGCTCAAATCTTTGTGGGATGTGGACTTCATCTGATGCAGCTATAGCACCTAAATAATTTACAAAATGTAAGGATGAAGGATATGAGAGACATAGAAAAAAGATACCCAAAAAGGATGGCAGACCTGAGTTGTGTAAAACTGTATGTGTGTATAAAACATTCTCCTTCCAAGAGAAAAGGTGGGAGAAAATCTCTGAGAAGTATTAGAAAAACTTACAAGGAGGGAAAGACAGACAGAGAAAGAACCTAATTTATTTCAAGTGAAGCTCACTTTCAAAGAAAAGCTATTATGATACCTCAGAATGCTTTGCCACTTACTGCAGATGATCAAGGCACTTAATTATATACTCATATACATCATGGGTTCAGCAGCACTCTCAGAAATCCTTTAAAACTTTACATTTTAACATGTTTACTTCCTCATCGGTTCAGCTGTTGCTCTTTTTTTTTTTATGAATATGCACCCCAACACTTCCACATATCAGCAAGAGACACAGCTGTTCTCTCTCCTTCCATGCAGTGACTCTGTGGGGCTGGTAGCTTTTACCAGTCCCAGAACTCAGCGCATCCCAAGGCTCAGCACAACACACCTTCCCATGTTCTGCAAATGCTCATCCAGGTGATGTGGCAGGAAAAAAAGTCACAGTGGAAGCTGATGGAAGTTTGGGGTTGTTTTGGCCATGCACACCTCATTCTTGGACTTCTCCTCCTTTTCTGGTATTTGAAAGGCTTACAAGAAAAAATACAAGAAACAGAACCAGCTTGGGTTAAAAGCTTTGTGTTTTAAAACTGGAGGTAGTTGCTCTGCAAAACAAAAAGAATTGACAGCCTACTGCAAAGAGGCATTGAGCCTTTCCAAAGCAACTGTAACATTAATGTTTTCTAACTAGCTGCTGCCTGACAGGTTTTGGTTCTGGAAACTACAACAAGCATGGAATTCAGCTTTTGCAATAGTAAGACTAAAGATTCAGCCTAAGAGTATGTGTCATTTCAAACAGTCGGTGCTGTGAGACAGACCTGAAAGCATCATGTGGGTGTGCGAGGCAGCGAGAGACAGGGTGGGCAGCGACTGCTGCTGACAGCGTCAGTTCTGGCTGCCGTGTACATACTGCATGGCTGTATTTGCAGGGAGAGATCTTCCACCCTTGATTGACTCTGCTCCCTGTAAACCTTCCAAAGCTGCAGAGCACACATTGGTCTTGGCATCACAGCTGGCCAAGGGTTTTTCTCCAATTCAGTGCTCAATGTAGGGACAGATATTGCTCACTGCGGCATCAGGGGGAACAGGAGAGCACATCCTGGACACTCAGCACCTTCAAAATAGATGGCAAGGTGTTCACACACTTCATTATGACCCTTTTTGTACCCACGCTCTAACAACTTGCATATACAATGTCAGGATTGTGTTTGCCAAAGGCTTCCACTGCATTTATCACACTGCTACTCCATGGAAATGGAGCAGCTCCTGACATATCCACCAGCACGAGAAGTGGATCAAGCCACTGATGGGCGACCTGACCATCATCAGATCACAAACAGTTTTCAAGGACCTTCCTTTCACGCTTGTGTATGTATTGATCTAAAACAACAACAGAGAGATATCACTATTTCCAAAGACCTCTTGAAAAATCGTCACCCCTGTGAACAGTGGAAGGGATTAACACTAATCTCATTTAGGATACAACACTCATCAAACCAAGAAGTGTGCCAAAACAACAGACAGAAGACTCCAACAGACCTCACTGGCTTAGGCAGGCAATGCAATTCATGACAGAAAATATCTTCAAGGGAAGTGAGTCTCAGCAGACAGATGCAGGGTGCTAACAGAGCTGGTCACTGCTGAATTTACTTGGATTAATGTTCTACTTTTCTGCTTTCCACATCACTGTGCTTCATGTGAATGCTCTGTTGGTTTTTTTGATCAATGATTTAATTTGATGGTTTACCAACAGTCACCAAAGCATCACGCTGCTTTACTAAATCACATGCAACCCCTTGGATCATTTGAAGTTTTTTGGTTTTTGCCTAATATGGGAACAAGATTAGGAAGGTGGTGAAACTAGCTTCCTAATGGCCAGCATCCATCCCATTTCGAACAAAACTTAAAACAGAACCTCCACCCCCATGTTTGCGGCTCATCAATGAATTGAGAAATGCAGCCTAGATTAGCCAAAACCAAGCTTGCTTCAAAAAAAAAAAAAAAGAAAAAAATTATAACCAGTCTAGATTTTCTAGCCTATGGATTCAGAGGACCCAATGCCACTGGGCCACCCAGTTGCTACACAGAAATTCAGCTCTCATCAAGTCTGCCACGAACATTACTGCTCCATATACAACAGGACTGGACTCTTACTGCCAAAGAAATACCAGGCACCTGAACAAGCAAGATATTTGTCATGAATGTAGTGCTGTTTCAGTCTGTAGTGCTGCTTCAGTCTTTCTTCTTCTTACCTGCCATCTGTAGCTATTTTCTGTGTACAAATGGACCCCAGCTGCTGCTGCCCTCAATTGTGTTGTGAAAGCTCCTGCTTTATCTTTCTAATACATATGAATCTGTCTGTCCTTTCCACATCCAACAAATATGGAAATATGTGAGATCTGCTCCCTTTGTGAACTCTTTGGCCTATATCTGGTGAAAATCATCCAATTGCTAAAAGAAAAAAAAAAAAAAAAAAAAGACAAAAACCCAAACAACAAAAACCGAACAAACACAAAAAAAGCACTTCACAGAATTAGTCTCAATCGGCACACGAAATATGAAGAAAGTATTTCCAGTATCTTCTAACCCTTCCTGTGCAAGGATGCACATTAACTAGATTGTGCAAATATGTGCATCACATGAGCAACATCGTTCTCTTCCTTTTCTACCACCTCCCTCGAACCACATCCACCTAACATTCAGCAGTTCCTATGAGAAACTGTTCATACAATTAATTGATGGAAATACAGCCACTCCAAAACACATAGTTTCAGACTTCCTTGGATTAATAATATGACCAGTAGTAGGTTTCCTCTTGCTTTTCCTGGAAGTTTTCCTATGAATTGCAAGGCATTCTAGCCCCATGTGTGCCAGGCTTTGAGATATCTCATTTTAAGCAAGTGGACAGTCCTGCTGATCTTACTGGAACAGTATACATGTGCTCCAAGTGCAGTAAGTGTTTAAGTGTTTTGCTGGATTGAAATCACTGCTTTTAGCATCTTTGACAGCAATTACAAGCACAATGCTGTAATAACAGCCTCCTCCAAAGTGCAGTATCAACACTTTACAAAACCAGTATGCCCAAATCTCTGCAGAATTTTCAAAAGCACTGTTGGCACAGAAATTTCTGCTATACAAGACTTGGGAATGCAGTCTGCACTGTTACTGCAGCAACAAGATAAGTCCGGGGATTCCTCATGTGTCCCAGCCCCCCAATAAAAATCTAACACAGTTGCGCCAGGCAGCTAGCAGAAAGACTTCTCCAGAAAATGGTTCTCACCTCAACTGCTAGCAATACCCTGGATGAGGACACCACTGATTTCTGCACACAGAACAGGATCTCTGCAACATCTGGATTACACAGCTGGTTCCTCTGGCTGTACCATACCACAGCGAGGCACTAGAACTCTGGCATGTACTTTGAGCCCTTGAGACATCCTCAGTAAAACTCAGATCTGCTCTTTCAGCTTCTGGATGCTTTATTTATTATAGGTCAAGACATTGTGAAGGAAGCAAAGGATGCCAGAGAAAATTACTTTAACCTTTAGAAGAAAGCAGAGCTGGTAGAGAAACGGCCAGTGCCCTATTATGATATATGTAAGCAAGCACTGAACTGGTTGTGTGAAACAATGCCTACATCCTCCTCACCAACATCAGTAATGTTTGATGCTATGGATCAAAGAGATTTTGTTTTAAGACTTAGATTATAATCAAGGCAGCTTTTGACAAGGAGAGCTCCATGCATCTTTAAATCCTGATTATTCATGTGTTTTGGCTTAGAACTTATTTTTTGGCAATCACACTTTTTAAAGAAAAAAGTGAAATAAATCATCCCTAAGGTTACACCAGCAATGTCAAAGCTTCCAAATGACCACCTCACTCAGCATTGTCATGCACAGGTTCTCTAAGTACAAGCATGACTGAGACGTTGCTCTCTCTCTCTCTCTGGAGGCAGGAAACTCACACTGAGCAAGTAGCCTGGATTCTGTTTTGAGTTGGTAGGAGTAACCCACCAAAACCACACATTCAAATCCTTTTTGTTTTAATACCTGTAGGTTACCTTGCTGTAGAAAGAGCGCACAACTCATAAAAGCTTTGAATCCCTCTTGACCCCTAGATAGAGAATACAAAGTGGGAAAAGAGATGCAGGATTATCCTGCATTCTGGTTCCTGTGGGCTGACTCAGCACAGTACAACAGATCCTAATGGTACATCCTCTAGTATCCAGAAATTTCATTAGGAAAGGAATTAAAGGATACTGCACCTATGTCTGGGATTGTTAGGCGACGGGGTGTCCCAGTACACCCTCTGCACACACACCAGTTCTGCAGCATAGACATGGGCAGTCTCTACCTTCTGGAAGATATAAGCATTAAGTCAAACATGTCCTAAACAAACTCAGTTTACTGTGTGTATTCCAGTGCTTTCCAGAAGTTAAACAGCTCATAATAATATGTTTAATGTGGAGGCATGGCAGCCTTGGGTTTCTTGTACTGGCAAGGTTATGGGTAGCTGTAGAGTTTCTTCAAGGTACACCAAGGACCACTGCCTTGTTTTGGGGAAAGTGACCTGAACTACTGCCAACACGATGAAAGGCTTGAAGTGACTTGAATGTTCACTGACCAGACCTGAAAATCTGGAAGAGTAATACAGAACACAAAATCAATTAAATTTAAATTGTCTTGATTATTTAAATGATTTTTGCTTTCTGTACCAAATTTCCTCATTTGTTTTCCGAGTGCCTGAAGCACGCCATATTCTTTAATCTAAAAAAATTCTCAACACTACAATAGAAATTAAATATTACAAAATACAACTTCTAGTCTTTGAAACTAAGCACAAAGAATTCAACCTATTGTATTTCAAATTGTCAGAAGTTGTTTACAAAGAGCTTTTGAACATGGAGAATCAACAGATAATTCATATGTAAACTATATATGACTGAGACAAAAAACCCACAGAAATTATCATGTTCCCAAGGCTCTCACTAGCTTTTCCCTGTTCTATATGTAAAAGAAGAAATGATCACTTCTCTGACAGATAAAACAATACTTTTACTGTATGAAGATTTACCCGATGATAAAAATATTGTCAGTTAAAGAAATCCACTCCTAATTTTTAATATTAAACAAATATTACAGATATCATTTAAGGAAAAATTAAATTGCAAACATAAATCTTGAAAAACACGTAACTGGCATTATGAGTGGAGGTGCTGCTCAGCTTATTTCAATTTGTATCCTGCTGAAGAGCATGACATCATTTTTTTTCTTCCCTAGCTTCCCAGTTTTTCCTCACTACATATCTCTGTTTTTTCAATTCAAGTACATGTTTCAACTCTGCTCCCATTAACCCAGATGCAATTTTCATTGTTACAGTTTCTTCCATCAGAAATGCTTTAGCCGGTTGTTAAATGGATATTAATTTTAGTGTGTCAGAAGTGGGGAGGGGGACAGCTCATGACTGGGCATCTGAGAGCAAAGCCCTGACCCTGCTGAAAAGCATTGAGTGCTCTTAGCCAGGACCTGGTGCTCAGCACCCCCCAAACCCAGGCTTTTATGCTGGAAGCAAAGGTCTCTTATAAGAGAAGAGGCTATTTCTGAGGTTACCTAGACTACAAGAGCACTCTGAAATCACTGAGTAACACACAGAAATGAGCCAGTCATACAGCTCAGCAGTGGCTGAACATCTTTGGCACAGTATCTTGAGGTATACAGGATTATTTTAATTAAAATCTGGATTTAAAATGAAAAAACAAACAAACAAACAAACAAAAAAAACAACTAGCTAATAGGCTTCAACCAGGTGCAAGTCACGCTTATTAACACAACTGACCTGAACCAAAATCAATCAGAGCAGTTAACAGAACAGAGGACACCCAAGCCTGCAGAACTGACTACTGATGAACACACAGATGCAAAAAGGCTTATTTGAACAACAGATTTAATTTTTACAGTCTGCTCTTCATGACACAGCTAATAAATGTACTACAGCTGAGATATTCAGATGTGGTTGCTTAAGCTGGGCAGCCAAACCCTCATGCTGTATCTACACTGCACAGATTTGTTAGCATTACTACCTGACAATCTCCTGTTCCACAACAACAATTTTTATCAGCAAAACATTACCCTTTCTACAGCATCAAATATATCATGCTGGGGGGCATTTTATTTATCTTTCTGTTGGCACATGAAATGGTTTCATGGCCTCCAAGGCACAAACTGTCTCACAGAGATGTTAAAAAGGGAGAGGAGGTGCTGATGGTGAAGGCTGTGCATTATTTGTATACCTCTGTATATCCAGCGTTTCTAGAAAGCAGGTTTCCTTTTATTCAGATGTCTGAAGAGGTAAACATACCAATACAGTTTTCCAGATTTGTAAACTCTGAACCACTGAACATTTTAACAAATGCACCAAAACTTTACTTAAAAGACACTGTTAACTATTGCATTACCTGGCCTTATATGCTCACCTACACACACTACGCCTAGGCTAGATTTTAAGCTTCTATTACACACAATAGTATCACAAAGGCTGAAAGCGTTAACCTAACTTGCACATACATTCTGTCTCTGTGCATACATCAGAAGGGCTCTAAGGTCCAGATCATTTACGGTGTCTCACAAGTCATCTAGCAATGGGTCCACAATGAGCAGTGCAAAGGTGTGATAAGAATAACACACAGAAGTCACTTATAGCAGCATAAATAGTCTATGGCAATCCTGTAGACATTAAATTAACTTGAGAAGTAGCCACTGCTTTTACACCATTAAGCATCTCAGTTACCTATTTGGATATAAAGTATTCATGCATGTGGCATTCATCAGTTAAAATGCAAGCCTTGTTGTATGTCACAAGGGTGTTAATGAGAGTGATAGCAGAGCATCTTTAAAAGTGGTTAGGAGCAGGTCATGCAGGTCAATAATTCTCTTCTGTTCTCACATATCCTTTATTAAAGGTCATCTCAATGGACCACATCACCAGAGATGCCACAGAGATGATTCAAAAAAGTAAAAAAGATACAGTAGGGAAAAGAAAGTTGACGAAAAGCAATACCTACATTAGGGGAGTGACACTCTGGCAGTTAAAAGCCACTGTGGTGACAGGAATGGAAAGGGTTACCCCACTCAGAAAGGTACAAGAGGCCTGTGACAGGAGTAACAGAGGTAAGCATCGCTGTACACAGTGACAAAACAACTGGATTAATCTCCTTCGGTAGAATAGGAGCCCAAGAAATCCTCTCCTACAGCTCATAAAAGGTTAATTACACAAATACTTCATACCCTATGAAACAGGTGCTGTGTAAACCCAGTGAGCCCTGTGTCCCTGCTGCGAGAAACAGCCAGGAGCCCTGGCTGCATCCTACCTTCCCCTCACCAGCCAAAGGGCTTTGTGGCAGAGATGGCTCCAAGGTATTTAGTACTTTTTTCTGAAGGTGTACTGGGCCACAAGAGAAATTGCATGTAACTGTACCCCGGTCTCCTTGCAGCTTGTCCCTATCCCCATGCTGCTGGATGGTGTCTAAAGGGGGGGTGGAAGAAACATGACAAAGGCTTCTACCTCTTCTGCCTCAGGGACAGCAGATCTGTACCTGTGTCAGGGAACACACGCAGACACACACACACAAACCTCGCTTCATAAGCAGCCTTCCCTGCTGTGGGATTTTAACATAAATACTTTGCTTCCTTAAAAAGATGTCACCCAAGGAATTCCTCAAATTCACTGAAATAACATTGAAACAAATTATTCTTTGTAACTTGTTGTGACAAAGGAAAATAATAAACCAACCCCAGAGGATCAGAAAGACACACAGATTATTCATTGTACATTGTTGCACCAGTAACCTTAGTAAGTATAAGACATATATGTCCACAGAACTTTTCTGAGAGGACTAAAGCACTCATCTTTGTGACTCTTCCAATGCATAAAATTAGGGTAGAAGATATGTGGAATATGGGACAGCAACAGTAAGAGAGTGTAGAAAGGGAAAGGGCAGCACTAGGCCCAGCTTTGGCACACACCACTCCAATTACTGGTAAAACCTGCTGTTGTGCTGCACCTCTGCTTCTGTGCAACAGGGACACAAAACCATCCTCACTTCAACTCAGTGCTTAGGAACAAAAGATGACACAGGGAGCTCACTCTGAGAAGGACCTTAGGAACATGATTTGTTACATGCAGAATTTCCTTTGAATACTCCAGTTACCAGGACGACCTCAAATTAGTAGAAGTTATTATTTTATCCCCTCCCTTGTGGATTTTCTTAAAAAATATTCTTAGAAATATCTCTAACTGAAATAGATTCTTGAACAGCCCACAGCTACCTTCAGAAAGGCGGAACCTGAGAGGCCCTCAGAAGTAGACTTTAGGAAGGGAACAAGAGAAAACAGCTGTCGCATTAATGAAACAGAACAACATAGCAAGAATCAGATTGGATTTACACAAACCACCTCCAGCTGAAATCAGTGCTTAGGCAGCAACAGTACAGAAAGGCCTCCCTGGTCCCTACTCCACCTCCAAGTAGTGGGTGATGTTCTTTGGCAAAAGAGCAAACTCAGATACAAATCATCCTTGAACATAAAAAAAACCCCCAGAACAACTAATTACATACATACAGTCAGGTATCTGCATGAACAGAAGAAATTATCCTGGAAAAACATGAAATGGATGTTGTGTGTGTGTGACTTTTCCTGAAGCATAGCACTGTTCATCTGTTTAAAAACCTTATTCTCCTGGATTTCTACAATTCTTGGCTTTGGGTGGCTTATAGCCATTACACACTTCTCAGTATATTAAGCATCAATACATTGAACACCAATACCCATGATCATGCCCTGAGTTGAAGTCCAGAACTTAGCTGCAATTTAAACGATTTGTTCATACAAACAGAAGAGTATTTCTGTACATGCCAAGCTAGATTCTGTGTGCAAAGACAACCCATTAAAACACAGATGCACGTACAAACGCAGTACGGAAGGGAGGAAAAGAACCGAAAAATCAAATCTCCGATTTCCATTTCCAGCCTGCCTTCGAGGAAAGGAAAGATGCTGCCTCCCCCGTCCCCAGCCTGCGGACAGCGCACCCGCACCAGTGAACGCCGGGCAGCGGGGAGCGGGCAGGGGCCGGGCTGGGCCCCGCCGCCCGGCACTAACAGGTGCTGCGCCCCGACCTGCGCCCGGCAACTTCTCACGCAGTGCCTCCAATTCCAGATGGTCTCTTTTTTCCCTTTTTTCCTTATATTTTTTATTTCCACCCCCCATTCCCTCCCCAAGCTGCACCGCCGCAACTTTGAAGCGGGGAAGAATCGAGTGGGAGAGGCGAGCGATGCCGCGTGCCGCGCCGCTGCCCCCGGGGCCATCCGTCCCGTCCCGGCGCCGCGCCCCACCTGCGCGGCCATGAAGGAGAGGTCCATGGTGCTGCCGCTGGAGCTCTCGGAGGAGCTGGCGGAGGTGCTGAGGCTGCCGCTGCCGCTGCTGCTGCTGCCGGGGGCGGGCGGGGCGCGGGGGCGCGGCGCGGGCACCGCCTCCCCCAGCAGCGGCGGGCGCGGCCGCGGCACCGACACCGGTACCAGTTCCAGCTCCGGCGGCTCCCGGCGCGGCCCGGCCCGGCACTGCCCGGCGCGGCACGGCCGGCTGCTCCGCCAGGGGGCGGCGGCGGCGACCCGGCCCCCGCGCGGGGCTGGGCCTGGGTCCGCCCCCGCGGCGGGGGGAGGCGGAGGGGAGGGGGAGCGACCGCTACGCGCTGCCCGACAGCACCTGTGGGACGTGCCCTCCCGCCGCCGCCCCGGCAGCGCGCTCCCTCCCGGCCCGCATCGCCTTCAGGGGACACGGTGGCCTGGGATCGACCCCACACCGGGGCCAGCCTGAGCTGGAACGAAGCTTTTCCGTTCTCTGAGACCAACTGGGGCTGGCGTTTCCGCGGAAGAGCTTTGCAGCCCCTGCTTCACGCTCGGTGTCGCACTGGCGATAGGCAAGGCTGGATGCTCGGACAGAACCAGGTCGTGGGAGCGGGAGGCCCTTGGTCAACTCATGCAAGTCGGGAACTGATGATGGGCGAGGGCTGAAGAACAAAGTGTAGCTCAGCTTCCGCTGCATTTGCAGGTCTTCTGCATCCTACAAACCCTTTGAGATACATACTTGGCTGCTACACGCTTGCCTGGCTTCCAAAACCATCAGCCTTTTTTTGAAATACACCACCAACTCCTTCTCTCACCATAGCTGCGAAGAACTTCTGACACTTATTACACCTTTTCATGGTTTAGCTGTTAGAATTTTATTTTCAACTTCTCTGTTCTCCTTGTTCCAGAATTTAGCATTCCACCATTCACAATAAACAGATTTTGTCTGTTTTCTTATGTTTTCACTTGTATCTCATACTGTTATTATTTTTTCATGAAAATTCAATATTGGATGGCTCTGAGAAACCTTTGACACAAACTAGAAAAGCAGGATAATAAAAAATGTAAGTTCTTACCTGTTGAATGAGGTTTTTTCAGTGATTTTTATTGCACTCCTGGCATGTACCTTTTGGTTTTATTTTGAGCTCTTTGGCCATATTTTTACTACTTCAGCCTGTTATAGGGGCCTGAAACAGGGGTGATGGGAATATGAGTGTGCAACAGCAGCAGAAGTGCCTGGAGAATTAGCTTTGCACCGGGGTTTTAAAATCTGGATGAAAAAAGAGTAGGTACTTCAGCCTTGGGTACTGTGAATTATACACTGGTTTGTCAGTATGTTGCACCATTGCAACAGGTGGTTGTGAAAAGAAAATCAGATGTTTTAAATCAGTCTTTTACTTGAATGATTATTAGTGTGCTGGCCAAAAATGCTTTTATGATGAGAGGCCTGTTAAGTAAAACAAGTAAAATTCAAAAGAGGCTGCGTCATTTCAAGATTTTTAAATTCTGTTGTGTAAATAATGGAATTGTCTCTTGGTGGACTGTCTCCAAAGTTTTGAAAGGGCATTGATGTGTGTGTCACAAGCCATAAAGTAACTTCAAAGCAGTGTTAATCTTTCATTGTTTACATAAATTTTACATGCACAGGGTAGACATCTCTACGGAGTGAATGTAGCCTGGTCATTCACTGCGTATGCAGCAACAGCTACAGTAAAGATCATTTCCGCAGAATAACACAATAATTAAGACTGTGAAACCACAGTAACTTCTGTACTTGTTCAGTTCTATGGAGCACAAGAATCACTGAGAAACAGGGCGGGAAAGGATCTCAGGTAATAATCTAGTCCATGTACCTGCTTAAAATACAACCAGTTACTCCAGTGGCCCTTCAAATAGGGGTTTTACATTTACCTAGCCTCTTATTGAAAGTGTTCCATGAGGAAACTTTCACTCCATGCCAGGCAGCACGTAGTTTTATTCTGCTGGCCATTTCCTAAGGCTTTGTCTACCAGGGAAATGGAGATGAGATTATTTTACCTGGGACACATATTTGCATTCTGCAAACAGCTCTCATATATTTTGTTTGTCTTTTTCCAGTCCTACAGTGTCTTGTCCATCCCCTGAAAGCACTCAAGGACGATTGCTAACGGTAAGAAATCTGTTCAGTCAGGTTTTCGAGTATTTCACTGTGATGATCAACAAGTTCAGCCAATTAGTAGTCTCCAAGCAGTTCCTGGCTGAGATCTTATTTCTCACAGGTAACAATGCAAGACACTTGTTCATAGTTAACCTTTTAGTGAGAGATGGTGCATCATCACTTTGGCTTTCTTGTCATTGAATTTAATTAATTGTTCCTTTCCACTGAGAAACAGTGCAGCATTTCTATTGATCTATTAATATATTTCTGGAAAATTTATTTTTATCCTTGGTATCTCAAAGATTGATTTCTTCCTTTTTGTCTCACATAGTTTCTCACTTCAGGAATATCTTGCAGACCAGTTATTGGGGAAAAAAATAATTGTGACCTGCTCAAGTTTCAAATTCTTTATTTCCACACTGGTTTTTGGAACAACCATTTCTCTTTAAAAATATTGACTTAGCAGAAGCATTGTTCAATACAGGGGACAGTGAACCCAGATACTTTCAGTTCCTATGACACAAAAATACATAGCTCTCTTCCTTCTTTGTTCAGGAGGTTTAAGTCATGTGGAAAATTGCTGACTGTTGTCCACGTATGTAAATTCCTACTAATCTGGAGAAAGAGGTGTTCATTACATACAGTGCCAGTGAAAAGTAGTAACCATCATTATATTTTGAAGATGATATACATTTAGTAGTAGTGTAGAAAGTGATTAAATCTGTTAAGCAATCTGGAAGTTTGATGTAAGGAGCAGACATTAGAGGAATAGTGAATTAAAGGACTATTGCATATACCAGTTGTTCTGCTTGTGTGGTCTAACTATGAGCATCCATAGAGTCCAATGCTATACTCCTTTAGATGCCACTAAACATTGCTTCCTATTCTTGATCTCAGCTGGGAATTTGGCTAAGTTATCCTGGGAGATTGTGCCAGTCAAATCAGTCTTTATAGAAATACTTGTAGACAAATTGCCTCTTTACCTGGTAGATCTTTGTAACTGCCTTCCCTACTTGAAGGAGTGTTAGGTTCACTAGAACAGCACTTCTCTTTGTGAGAGCCATCCAAATAATTCTAAAATTTTGTTCTAGAAAGATTTTTTTAATCACCAAAATTATTAATCACTGCAATGTCCTCAATCTCCAAGCTATAAATTTACCATTAGTATTTCTTAAGTTGAACAAAGGAAAAAAAATCATTTTTCAGTTTTCCCTTCTGCTTTCTCTCTAGTTCACTGCCTTGTTTGTGGAACAGCATGAGTTTATACTGTTTAAGCTGCAAATAATTTATGAGGAAAACCAAACTATTTGTGTTCCAAGCTTTTATTATGGTACTACAAAAAACAAAGCTAGGCTTCTCCCTATTCCCCAAAAATACATTTTGGATGTAAATTGCTTTATAATAGCTCTGTAAGTTCTTCTGTAAAACAAGTATTTTAGATCTGCTTCTGTCCTCCACTAATGATGATGCAGAGTTTGAACTGAGATCTACCAGCTCTCTTGACAGCTTTTTGGTATGACTTTCTCATCAAAATATCTAGACCACTCAAAATTATTATGTCATGATTTGCTATTGCTATGGATGGACACTGTAACACCCAGCTAAAACTGCAAACATGGTTGTGTAACATTATTCTTAAAAACAAGCTATGATAGCCTAAGATGCTCTTTAATTAGCTTATAAAGCTGTTTGCTAAAAAGACCACATTTTTCAGTACAGTGGAACACAACTCAATTAGAGAATAGTTTGGTTTGTCAGTTTTCCTGGGGCATAGTAGGAAATCCTTTGTTGCACTGCATGTGTGCGTAAGCTCTGCCTTTGCTTCAAAAAACAGACCTAACGAAACATGACAATTGAGTCTTGCTGCCAAAAAGGATTTTAAATGGGCTTGTATCTGTACAGCCCTATTTACCATATGTTGTATTTAGATACCTTAGGCAATGCAGTACCATTTTTTAGCTTTGCATCCCTGATATCACATTTAAATCTTACATTTACGCAAAGTGGGACTAACTTCCCACTTTGGGGAGAGATGGTAATATTGACTTCTTGCTGCATTTTAATGTACTTAAATGGCATTCCCTTTGAGCCCCAAATTTAGCTGACTGTTACCCCAATACAGCAGGTTGCAGTCACACAGGGCAGCCAGTTCCCTTAATGAAGAATCAGCCACAGTGACACATGGTATCCTGTCTGAAAACAGAGTGCATTACCTCTGACAGACCCCTGCTGTTAAATACATCATAAAGGAGGCCAAGGATGCTGTTTTTTTCAGGTGAAGTCTGGCTGGAATGAATTACCGAAAGGGAATTAATTCACAAGCATTTGACTTCTTTCTTTCTTTCTGTACATTTAGGAACTGAATGTTGATTTTGTTTGAATCTCATCTTTCAACAGAAAAGGTTGGTACCTGCAACTCAACACAGTGCAGCCCTTAAATTACAAGCAGCCAGTTTCCCCGAGTGAAATCCAAATGCCGCAACTTGCTTCTCAGGTCCCCTGGGCCGTACCGGGACAGTTACTCAGGGAGTCACTGTCAAACTGGGAATGGAGATGGTTTGAACTGGCCGTTAATAAACAGTAGGTACAGATATGTGCTTAAACAAATGCTCCTTTCCAAAGCTCAAGTGCCTGAGTCCATGTTGCAGACTGATGCCTCCTCTGGCTCCAGATCCTGTACCCCCCTGAGAGAACATACCCATAAGTTTTCTTTCATGAAGATAATGGGCAAGTACTGTTCCTCTTTATGATGTATTGGAAGGGGCCCACTGTTTATAACAACAGGATAAAGAAAAAATCCAGAAGAAGGAAACTTTGGTTCAGTGACCTGTGAAGCCTGAGATGGACCAAGCAGGTCCCGGTTAGGTAGAGGTATACCTTCTGCAAAAGACTGCTACTGGGGAGAAGACCTGCTCCTTGAGCCACATTGAAAACAGATCTCTGCAGAAGGACATGTAAGTCACTACATAAGAAAGAAAGAGCTTGGAGGAATCTGCCTGTAGCCCAGTGTTTCAGACATTCCTGTGCAAGTAAACCAGTTTGGAGCCCACATCCCACTGGCAGGAGAGTTGGTCTTTATGTTAGGTGGTCTTGGGATAAGAAACACAGAAATTACTTCAGAAGAGGGCTCAGGCACTGCAATACTGGCTGTCCAATCAAATATCAATACCTAATGCATTGCAAGTTCATACATTATCTTCCTTTACAATAGTTACTGAGATTATGATAACAGAATTTCATTTTTGCACTGTAACCATAAGCTGCCAAGTCAATAGAACTGGTCAGAATAAGGCTGACTTTTCTTCTTTCCTCCTTCTCCTTCTCTTTTTCCACAGTGGAATGTGTCTTGTATGAGCAAGGGAATCCTGGAGGCCAAATCTACACCTACAACTCTCCACAGCTTTACAAATAAAAACATGTTTGTAAATCAAAGCTGAAGCATCCCTGTGGACTTTTCAATGTATCCCAGTAATCACAAGAGGGAGTAACATTGTCCAACATATTTGGTGTGGATTACATCCTGTTTTATCCTTCTGAACTTTCAATATCAGTAGCTGTTACATACTGAAGGGTTCAATCATATGTAACATGATAAAATGAGTTAGTGCCAAGTAATTTAAAGGCAAATTAAGTTTGTAACTTTCTCTGTGACTCCTGAATCTCCCCACAGTTGCTCACACAAGAATAATAATCATCAGATGTTACCCTCAAATTACCTGTGGGCAAAATATTCCTCCCAAAAGAGTTTTAGACTCTCCTGAAAATACTATCATTAGCACACAGATGAGCTGTAATAGTGCTCAAATTCATAATGTTTCAGGCCTTTAGCTTCATGTAGAATTTAATTCGAACGGGCAAGAACACTTCTGAAGTTCAAGAAGCTCCTCCTTGTACTGCTGGCACTGCAGCTTTATAAGCAAACAACCCAAATCTTTTTGACACAGGAGACAAATGCAGAAGTACCTGAATGTAGAGACAAGAAAAAACATTTCCATCTCCTTCACTCCTAGTCTACACCAAGGGAAGGATGGGCACTTAGCCCCGTAGGAGTCAGCACTCTCCAGGGAGCCCCAGCCAGCCCCTTAGCTGCTCTCAGTCTTAAAGAAAGTGACACTTTTTGTCTCATTTATGTGAGCTGAAAATCCAACTGAAGCAGCAGCAAAGGCAGACTGAAAAATCTGGCTCCTCAAACTAGCTTAAACTGCCTGGACCCACGCCCTGAGCCCCACCAGTGACTCTTCCGATAGGGAGGATCGGGTCGGTGTCTGTTTGTAGACACTGGGCACTCTCAGCCTAGAAGGAAGCTGGGCGAGAAGACCTGACGGCAAGGTAGAAGAAGTGGGAAAGTGATTGGTCAGGGGTTACCTCCCCTCAGTGAGTATACACATATATCATAGGCATCAAAACATCTCTTGCAGACTCTGGCTCTGACCCCTTATTGTTGTAATGGGTAGATTAGAATAAGGGATGACGTAGCCTTTCTTCTAATTACAGTCCTCTAAGTATTTTGCTACAGAACCGTTTTTCTTAAAAATTGCCTGTTCAGGTAATGGCTTGGTATCAGTTTATTTCATGTTAGAGAACAGAGAGATTTATGATGGATCTGGCACTTGGCACTAATTTAAGAGGCACTAATTTGAGAGGAAGGTGAAAACAGAAAATGCTGCATACTCATACATTATTGAAAACTCAAGAGGAGAATTTTCTTAGCTTTTGGAAACAGTTATTCCCCTCCCAAATTTACACTGGCTAATACAAAGGAATGAGTAGAAGATCACAGCCAGTAAAGCTAGAAGATTTCCCAGTTCAAGGAGGATTCTGCCTTCAGCAGCCTCCTGTGACCCCAAAGCAAAAGCTCTCTCCACCAGTTCTACCACCCAGAGCTAAACGTCTGTGAAAAAGCTTCTAACATCCTAAAACATTTCTAATGAAAATAAACACTACATTCTTACTCTATCCAGACAGACTTTTCACCTGTCCTGACATCACCCAATCTGTTGGGGGTGAGCAATGAGTTTTGCAGTGTCTCCTGTAGCAGCACATTTGATTCCTTGACATTGTAAGAGTCTGCACACACTTTGAAGTAATATTATCAGCGATCACAATGTGAATTCAGTTATGAGCTTGAAATGTCAGGACGCATTTAAGAACCATAATCCATGACATGATTATCAAGATACTAATTAAAGGCATTGGAAAAGGGGGCAATATGGCCTTGAGAGGGAGAATTTTACAGTCCCATCTAGAGTTCTCAAGGGAATTAATTTGCAAAAGGGATACTCCTATAAAACTATTAACATATGTAGACTCTCATTTTAGAATATAATTAATGAAGAAGACAGAAGACAAGAAAATATCCAGATAAAGGCGTCACTGCACAGGACCTCAAGAGATTATCTACGTCAATCCTCTGCCTTGAATGGGGATCAAATGCTCTTTACCAGCCCTGGTGAGCCAGTTCTTTCTCATTCCCAAAGAAGACTTCAGCTTCAAGCACCCCTCTTAGAGGAGCTGTGGTGACACTCAAATCCCTGGTATGCCATGTTCCTTGGAAAAGAGAAAACACAAACAAGCAATTTCAACAATAAATGCCACAGCTGCTGTTAATGTTATATTTTCTTCAAATACTATGGTGTATATATATATATATTGTCCTACTACATTGTTCCCAGTACTCAGGAGTCCTATCTGCAAAAAGCTGTCTCTGCTGGGGCATGTAACAGGCTCTCAAAGAGCAGAAAACCGTATTACATTCTCATTTTCCTGATACACACTTGAAAGAACCACAATTCTTTGATTCAATTTTATTCTTCATCTTACTTCACACATTAGAGAAAAAGAGATTAAATATTTAATTGGGTGGCCCACTAGCCCTCTAAATGGAGCAGAAAGGGCAGAGAAGAAAAGGTAAGGGAGTTATCTAGGTGAGCCAGAGGGTTCATAAAGTAAGTCCCACTTATAAAAGGACAGCGCAAATGTTAATTGAGCATTCTTTCAACATGTTTCAAGAATACTGTTAAGCTATAATGGAAAACAAACTGGAACACTGAGGGTGTGAATATACCTGCAAGACAGGTGCTAATGCTCCCCACAAGTCCATCCAAAACCAGAAGAGTAGGTGGGCAGTCAATGGCCAAAACTCACTGGCTCAAGAGTATCTCAAGAACGAGTCTGCAGAGGTTCCAGTGCAGAATGGCCATGCCAGCACAGTCCTTTGCCATGTTGTACACTGTATCATATGGTTGTATCAGGTTGGTTCTGGCTTGGTGATCTCCATACCACTGCATGATGCAGACACATTCTGAAAGACAGACCAAAGGCCAAATTGTAAGCTTATAGCAAAATCCAGATTTCAGGAGTTTTTTGATCTTAGTATTGAGCCCAAATTACTTCCCCGCTGTACAAAATAATAGGGAAAGGGATTATTTAATTCTATCTAGAATATTTTAGAGACAAACAACAAATGACAAATAGTAATCCCATGGCCAGAGGCAAAAATATTGAGAAAGCACTGTTTTGCAAGAAGAAGGAGAAGCAAAAGCAGGGGCTATGCCATGATAGGAGTCTGCCACGAAAGGACTACAGAAGGAGATGCTAACTGAAGCATATTTTAATAACTAATAAAAGTAATTAATAGAGTAAATAGTGGTAATGAGAGAAGGGAGTGGATTTTCACAGTTCAGATATAAACTGGGAAAACACTGCGGGTAGTTATGGACCTTGTTAAATACAAGTTTCCATTTCAGAAGCCTTTCTCAGAGCATTTGTTTTAGACATGGTTCTGGTTAGTGGGGAAGAACTGATAGAATTAAATACAAGTTGGGTGAAAGCTCTCATTGAATGGAGCTGCAGAGGTTGTGACGAGATAACTGGCATGTCTTGATGTGTAACCTAATGTTCTAAGAGGTGTAGCTTTGAAGTGTTGAAGTGCCATAGCAAACATTTGGATTGCAGACAGGGCATACTGTCAGAGATTGACTTGTCCTGTCCCTGGGTTGAAGGACCAGGTTCACTCATTTAAAGAACAAAAAAAGTAAAAATGCTGAATGAAGACGAAGAACACTAGAAAAGCAGACTTTCCTAAGAACCTCATCTATACGTCTTTTAAACACCTCCAGGGATGGTGACTCAATCACTTCCCTGGGCAACCTGACCAGATGCAGGAGTCTGTAGGCAGATTCTGCAGGGAAGGTAATTGGCAGGATAAGGGAGTGCCATTTCACTATACTAATGCAAATAAAAAGCCACCTTGATGAGGTAAAGAGATAGAAGCTGTAGTAAAGAGCCATCACAGTTGCATCAGGAAATGAAATTAAAGAAAAAAATTTCAGAGGAGAATAACAAAAGCACAGAAGGAACAAAATCAGAAAGGAAAAATTACAAAATGTGATACACGGCAAAAGGAAGTACATTAAATGACAGGACAATGCAAGTACAGGAGATGATCCAGGGGTAGTGTGGAAGCCACTGGGGATCTGGGCAGGATAAGGATGATGGCAAGAAGGCTTAATTCAGCGTGGCTGTGAAAGTTCTAGAGGTCACAGGAGACCAATAACAATAAAAATCTTTGTGGAAAATTGAAGGGAATGGGTCTGTTTAG
The DNA here is from genome assembly GCF_037038585.1 of Patagioenas fasciata. NCBI lineage: Eukaryota > Metazoa > Chordata > Aves > Columbiformes > Columbidae > Patagioenas > Patagioenas fasciata. The sequence continues at coordinate 55,942,154 of NC_092524.1, read as the reverse complement.
TCCAGACAAGGGAATATCAAAGTAAACCATGAGAACAATCAAACAGTATATAAAATATTGAAGAAAGCAGTCTGTATTTTGAAACAAAGAAATCCAAGTTCCAGCTAGAACCAACCTTCTAACTGCCAAAGAAAGGCAACACTGACGAGATGTCCAAAAAGGATGTAAGATTCTTTTCTTGGAAGGTTTTTCCCAGTGGGTTGGACTAGCATTTGTCAGGGGTGGTTTATGTAAATTTGATCCTCATTTCAAAGAGTTAAGCTGTAAGTGCCCTTGCAGCCATGGTTATCCTGTTGGCTGGGACATCAGTCTCTCCTATAGCAGGGTGGAATGCAGCCCCTGGCTCTGAAGTAGGAAAAAAAAAAATGATTTGATGGATTTGGGGTGGGAAATATTAGCTGGCAATGAGCCTTGCCTAATTTGATGCTTTTCCTATTGCTTTCTCTGGAGGCATAGTCTCCACCTCCTTTCCTTGGGAAAATCCTGGAGCCAGTGCCAAAGCAGATTAATGGTAGGACTGCAAATGACTGTCACGTAGTCAGGACTTAGAAGTGAGTGGCACAGAGCTTCACACTTGCTGATTGCCAATTGACAGATTGAGTGGGAGAACAGGAAAAAGCTCCCTGTTTGTTTTGTACAGAACAATCCTTTTTTCCCCCTCCCCCTGGAAGAGTGAGCTCGTGAAATACTCAAATTGAATTTCAGTGTTTCTGTCACCCGGTAGTTTTCTAATGCAGTATGACTTAGTCCATAGCAGAGCTGAATCTGGGTCATCATCAGCTATTTAATTTTGCTTACCAGTGAGGCAAAGCTAATGAAGACATCTTTCTGAGCAATGTAATGTGTGTTTAATGTTTCAGCATTTGTGAAATTGAGTTTCCCTCTTTAAAAGGTGCAGGGAACTTTTAAATGCAGAGGGATAACAAAATAAAAGAAATGTGGGCACAACCACATAGAACTTTACTTTAACCCACTGAAGTGTTCATATCACATTTCAAACATTCTGGAGTAATACCTTTCAGTTGAAGAGTATCACAAGAAGATCCATCTTGCTTCTGATCTCTGAATATTGCTGAAGTGAAGCAGATAAAGAAACTTCAAAAGGAGTGTAAATTATTTACAAGTTCTGGGGCTTTCACATTAGAAAATACAATTGGGAAAAAATAATGAGATTTCACTTCTCCAAACACTGAAAGACAAAAGTGATACATCAAAGAATCAGCTTCTTTTATCTTTAGATGGTATAATATAGACATTTATTAAAAATATGGGGAAAATAAGACCCCTTGGAAGGTCATGAAGACATTGACAACAGAGACAGGTCTCATGGCTGCCACTGAAGTATCCTATTAGTTGCTTTTGCTATCTTTAGCCTGAAGAAGACAGGATCATTTCACTGACCAATCTGTAGGGCAATGCCCACCATCATATTACGTGTAACACACTTACTCTTTCGAGAGATTATTCCACAAATTAAGAGATTCCAAGAAGCCCATTTTTTTTTTTTTCATTTTGAACCTGTCAAAGTACATAACTTTGTTTTTTTCTACACATTATGTGTTCTGTTTTTTTTCTGCAACTTCTAACAATTTGCACCCTTCCAAAGTCTGAGGCAGCCCCATGTGCCTTTGATAAAACAAAACTTTGGAGCTCTCCAAGTACAGGGGCCACATCACAGAGAACATCCGTATATCTGTGTCACGGAGGCACCCCGAGGCTAATTTAAGGGACAACAGGGTCCAAACCAACTTTTATTAAACCGGTGAGAAACAGGGTTTTAGCACTCCAAAAGTGACTTAAATATAGGTTCGGGTATCAGTTGAGGAAAATTATTAAGGGGCAGCAACTGATACAACAGGCGGTCCACAGAGTGCATGCACGTGGCTTCACCCAAAACAATGCCGGAACCGTCCCAGAGGAGTACACACTTGCCTCAACACGGTGCGGGATTATTCTTAAAGAGATAAAGGTAAAGCGTACGCTCGCGATTCCGCGAGGGTAAATTTATAATACACTCGCAATTCTGCGAGGGTTAATTTACTTACACGTGCGAATGTGCACGGAATACTACACGTGCTTATGTGGAAGCACGGGAGGAAAATCACTCGCGATTGTGCGAGGATAAATTTATAATACACTCGCAATTGTGCGAGGAAATAAAGTTACACTCGCGATTGTGCGAGGAAATAATTTAAAGTACGCGTGCAAATGTGCACGGAATATAAATACACTCCCGATTGTGCGAGGGTTTTACTCACACCCGTGGCGGCAAGGCAAGCGGGGTCTCCATCCCGGGGAGGCGGAGTCTCGACGGCAGGATCTTCCTCGTGCTCCGAGAGACCGGCGACAATGGGCCCAGTCTCGACGAGAGTCCCGTTTTTATACTGGCTGATCAGACCTGACTGTAGGCATTCTAGAAGCTTCTCTGCACCCCCACACCGTGTGTGGGGTGCCCCTGAAGCCTCCAAACACCCCCCACACTGGTCACAGGTGCCCAGAGGCTCACTGGCGCCTCGACTCCGTTCTCCTAATGGCCCTGGCCAGGGTGCTCTGGGCCAAACAAAAGAAGCTGTTAGCCTCAAGTAGCAGACAGAGGGAGATGTGCCTACTCCCTCCATACTGAAGGAGGGAGGGCGAGAGAGGGAGGTTTGCATTCTGCCACAATCTGGCACTGAGTAACAAGTGCAGAAGAAAGGTCCAACACTGACTAACCCACCTGAAAAACATCTACAGTGCTGATGCAGAAATTGTCAGCTGGTGTGGTATATTCTTCTCACCTGAAGGCAAAATCTGTCTGATTTAGGAGCAGTGATTGTTCTGGGTTGCATGGCAGCTCTTTTCAGATATTGTGCCCTTCCTGACTTGGCATGATTAAGGCATCAGTCAGCCTCCCTTTCCTCAGACACAACTACATAAATGAAAATAGAGACCTGACAACTCAATGCAGGGGCTTCCATAGGCCAAAAAATGAAAAGAACCAAATGGGAAAAGTGATTATATCATGTGAAAATATAACTGCAACAAATACCTAGGTTTATGGGAAAATTAATTACTATTCTTGACACATCAATACCTCCCACTGCATTTTACAAGTGAGACACTTCAGCACTATTATGTCTAAACAATACAAAATGAACTGCTTACAAAATCAGACATCATTTTTTCTTCCCTCCCACTTGCCAATGCTCATTATGCCCAGCTTCATTCATTTTAATTAAAGGACCATGAATGCATTGAAGGGAAATGATAGAGAAGCACAGGATCCCATAAGGAATCCATGATAGGTGCAAGCAAAGTGAATAGCTCTTCCTTGTTGAAAAAAAAAAAAAAATAATACATTCCTGGAGTGGAGCAACAAGAATCATCCTTAAAACAGGACACAATGGACAGGGGTGTATCTGGGAAAGTCGAATCTTTCTAAAAGCACTGATGAAAGAGAACTGACCCAAGTTGCACCTTTCTGTTTGCTGCCAGTTGCAGAATCCAAGCAGAGGAAACATCTGCTCCTGTGTCAGTTCTCTCTGTTTCATCCGCACAAAGAGATGCTACTGTTCACTCTTCCTGCTTTGTACCTTCCTCGTAAGCTGACTTTGCATGATTAGCAGAAAAGGGTCCGTCTCATATCAGATAGCTTGTGAGGTCATGTTTTTGTCTTCCCAAGAAATCTTGTACTGCAAATCCATTGCTACTGTATTTATGGCAGTTGAAGAAAGAGAAAAATTATGTCTGGAGAAACATACTGAGGTTATATACTGACATATAGTTTTGGGAACAGTAAATGACAGCAAATATTCTGAGAGAGGAAAATAGTTCCCTTTTCGTTCTTCCAATTACCAGAGCTGTGCCACTTGTGCACCTTTGAAGCCCTTCTGAGTTACAGTTTGGGCATTATTAAATGGAGAGCCATGTCTCCAAGAGAGGCAAACCCCCTCTTCAGTGGCATATGTCAGAGCTTTCTGCTTTATAATAAATATTAACTTATTTTACTCTCTTTTTTTGATGGTTGTTGTGTTTTTCTTTAATAAGATAATGGATTTGCCATGAGCAATTAGACTTTGACTGGTTTGGGCAGAAGTGTCCCAACTGATTCATTGCAAATATTTTGTGCACCTAAAAATATTATACAAAGAGGTCATATCCTAGAATTGTTATTCAGAGGTGTAATTCTGATTTACCCTACCACTTTTTGGTTTGAACGTCTATGCCTATTTCAATAATTATAGTTATAATAATACTGTTTAATATCTTAAAATATACTTTGCTACTCCACCTGCTCCACTATTACTTTTTCACTTACAGGCCAGAGCTCATGGGAGAGATTCTGTTTTCTCAAGGCCTCTTCATGGTAGGCAACTAGGGATGTCTGCTTCTCCCCAGAGCTCATTATGTTGTTACCTTTTACCATTTATATCATGCAACACAAAAGCCGGGCTCTGGTGCTCTCTGTTCTTCTCAGCCCTTGTGTTTTTACAGGAAGGTGTTGTGGCCATCTCCTCAGAATCCTTAAACACATGTGGAAATACAATTACATCACAACACATTGACAAGTTTTAAGCTGCATATGCACAGAAATGTCTATCATCTGGCCTGAGCCTGGACTGGCTCCATGCTACTTGCCAAGTATGCTCTCATCATGAAGGAAACTTGCCTGTCAAGGACAAATAGAATGACAGCACTGTGGTTTCAAATATATTAAAAGCTTATTGTGTAGATGTACTCTGAAAGTGAAGAAGTGTGTTACTAAAGTTTCTGTTTCTCAATAATTTCTATGTACCATTTTGCTGCTAACAAACATGAGCCCATCATGTAGGCCAGAAATCAAGTCAGACTCTTCCTAGTTCACATGCTCCTGTGAAGAGTGTGCATCCACCAACAGTTAGTCCAGTGATAAAACCCAGTCTAGAGAAACATCCATAGATAAGGCTGGGTCTTTAGTTGCAGCAGCAATAACACAGAACTGTCACCATTGTAATGTTAATCAATGTTACAGCAGATAGTATTTGAGGTATACGCAGAAAATGAAGTTACTAAGCAAGGAGTCAACACCAGACAATGTGATTTAATGTCTTTTGACCATACTCACACTTCAGAGCTCTTTGATGATCCTGAGTATCTTGGGTTCTTCTGTTTTCTGGGAGAAGGAGGCACTTTATCTTAGAATTACGCAGCTCAGACCCAAACTGAAGTTTATAGTGGAGAAAAGAAAAAGCAAAACTTAACAGACCTAACAGATAAAGTGCTGGCCTGTAGGATCTGTTCCTCCCCCAAGCTTTTGACTGATTTCCCGTTATATTTTTGAAAATCTGTCATCAGCTTAATCTGCATCTTAGTCTATTAATTATATAATCTAAATGGAATACTTGAAAATGATGTCCTTAAAATCATTCATTTGTTTGATATGCAAAACATTCATAGGTATCACTAATTAGGTTTTCAACCCTCACAAAGAAAGGAGGAATAGCTTCTAGCTAGTATTTATGCTGGCACTGTCTACTGTGGCAGAAAAAAGTGCAATGCACCAAGAGTCCCAGAAACGTATCTTGTGGGGAGCAAAAGTTGTACCTGTGGCTGCCCATATATTGAGTTAATACAGAAACACAGAAAATAAAACCAAATAGGACCTGAAGAGACTGTCCAGTCAGTTTTCACAGTGGGTCAAAATCTAGAGTTTTCCTGATATGGATCTTAAAAACATCCAGTGATGAGGTCATGTGGTGGAGATTTGCAAACTTCCTAGGCAACCTGTTTCAGTATTGTTAGAAAGCCTTTCCTAATACCTACGTTGCTGTTTAAACTGATTACTTCCCTCTCATCCCCAGTGGATATGGAGGACACTTTATTGCCTTCTTTTATATAGGAGACTTTCAGAGATGTGAAGTCTGCTGTCATTTCTCCCTCATTTATCCTCTTTCCCATAGCTAAACAACCACTAATGTTTCAGCCTTTCTATGCAGCCCACACTCTTCATGAGCTTTTCTTGACCTCTTTTCACTGTCCTCTGTACTTCCTCCAATTAATCTGCACCACCCTTGAAAATGAGACCTAGAATGGGTTATTATACACCAAGTACAGCTTTACAAGTGATAAACTGATACTTTTTTGCTTTAGCTCTAGAAATAATTTTTTAAAAAATTGTATCAAAAACAGAGAATAGATCATCTGAGCCTACGCAACATCAAGTAAATGAAAGTTTTTCCTAAACAGCTTATAAATAACAAACATGGCACAGTGACATGGGCAAGAAGCAGCATTAAGAAAATTTATAATAACCAAAAATAGCAACACAGTGCATTCATTCTTAATAGATGCTACATACTCTACTCTTGACAATAAACCTAAACCACAGGTAATGAGGAAAACACTTTGAGGCTCCACAATTCAGTATTCGATAAAAAGTATGTTTGGCTACATGCTGTAAACACACCCTATATTTATTAAAGCATTCAGCCCCTTGGCAAGCTGTACTGAATGGTACATCACTATCCAAACTGAACACCTCACAGAAGTATCAATGTTTTCGACTGAGCTCCAAGCCATGTCACCTGTCAAAACTGATCCATCTTTTATGGACCAATACATACCACCTATCAAGTCAAATAAACCATGATTTAATCAAAACAGATACATTGACTATGTCATGAAAGAAATCACCTATCAAATCAGACACTGAATGAGTCTAAAGATACCTCGAAAAGGAACAGAATTTTTTTTTGTTGTGACAGGTGTCTTACTCCGAAGTTCAGTATTTTGTTCTGATCTTAAGGAAAGACTCACCTGTTTTGGTGAAGATTTCTCCAGGTTAGGCTTGAGTTGGTAAAAAATAATCCTTTCTGTAATCTCTTCTGTAGTGACAAATGTTTTTCATTCCATTTGAAAAAGTATTCCATAAAGCAAGATGTTGAGATTTATAATAGAAGGGCACTGTTTTGACATGTTTATTTGTAGACAGCACTAAGATCCCTTAATTTTATCTTCTCCAGATTGAACAACCCTAGGTTTCTCAGCCTATTTTCATACATCCTGTGCTCCAGCTGCTCAACCATCCTGCAAATCTTCTGATTATCTTGCTCTGGTCTAATATGTCCACATCTTTCTTGTGCTGGGGAGCCCCAGGCTAGATGCAGTACTCCAGAGGTGGTTTCATAAGTGCAGAATAGGTAGAACGGACCATTTTCTCTAACTTGTTGGTACATTCTTGAAATACAGGCCAGGATATGGTTTGCTAGAGCCCCAGGTCTCCTGCACACAGAGGACTCCTTTTAGCGTTGCCTCCCAAAGAAGGTCCCAGTTTTATTTTCCATTCATTACTTATACAGTTTCCCCTTGAAGATTTAAGGAATAAGATCCCATGACTGGAAAGGCAGCTTGATTAACTTTTTGTTGAGTTCAGTCTTGGGCAGTTTCTCTTACAAAATTTAACAGAAACTATTAATAAACCCACAATTTCCATAAAAAGAACAATAGGCCACAAATCTCTTCCCTAAAGGAAGACTGAGACAGAGAGGAAGAGCAGCAGTTAACAGTCTTCCCTCATAAGCCACAGTAGAGCTACAGTAAATTCTCCATGCCGAGTGCTTCTGATGCTTTATGTTTGTTTGGTGATACTAATTCATGAACCACAAGAACTCTGTCTTGCTCTCCAGTAAATCAAGTTAATTCCTGTTTCTGGTCTCAGGAACATCAGCAGAGAGGTTTTATGTCATTTCAAACATAAATATTTTATTCAAGAGTACGAGGATACATATGGAGCATTATTTTTAAACAATAATATTTTCAAATAATGCATTCATGGGAAACATCTACAACATCTGAAAACTGATTACAAAAAGATGCCATCACTCCCACTTTCTTGGGTCTCAGCTGCACAAATATGAACAGGGCACTAAGCAACACCCTAACTGCACGTCTTTGTCACAGCACTACTATAAGTACATACCTAAGGGTAAGGACAAAGCTTTTCACATTTCTCTGTCAGGCAGACATGGGCCAAGATAGAAGATAACTTTCAGGCCCAGATTTGTAGCCACCTTGAAGTTCCAAGGCACTTTGGATTGGAAATTATGAGTGAGCCTGTCCTATTATTACAAGCCATTTTGCAATGCACTAGTTTGGACTTCAGATACTTAGGTATATATATTTATTTACACCTGAGACTTTGACACTCAGAACCTGCTCACTCACACTGCTCACATAATTTATTTTCAACATGAGAAACATTTTCATGGAGATCAAAATGTATTTGTAGATTATTTCTGAAAAAGAAAAGGCATAGGTCAACTGTTACTTGGTGCAATGTTTGCACACTTCTCCCACAGTCTGGAAGGTATTTATTGTGAGATTTTAGAAGCTGTGATGCTGAATTTTAGATAAATTTAACTATTTACTGATATAGAAACTGGAAACTAAGTCTCTGTCTTACTACTTGGTGCTATAACTACTGAACACTTTTTTTAGTCTGCTTCATTTGGTCTCTCAAGGCCAGTGAATATGCAGGGACTCGAAGAGAAGCAGAAGGAACAGTCTACTCCAGAATAAACCATTCCTGATGATAAAACTCTCCAAGGAGACGAATAATATGTACTGACTCTGGCATCAGAGGAAGGACGAGTATGCTAGGTGGCTTTCAGGGACAGGGAGATATCGCTACTGTTTTATAAAGTATTTTTCTGGTAGGTGCCGGCTGAAACAATTAAGAGATTGAGCCCTGTCACTGAGATAAATAGGGACAGAAATGTCTAGCTTAGGAGTCCATACACAGCTGGACAGACAGGCATGTTTGTCAAAATGAAGGTGTCTCTTCAGCTGTCCAGAATGAGATATTGAGGAAACTCACTTACACCAAAGGCAGACATGGAAGTATTATGTGGAAACTGAGCAGGGTTTTGAAGGTCTAAATTTTGAACATAGGAGAATATAAGAGAGTGTTATACCAAGCCTATATCTCCCATATGCATTAGTTTCCTAAATATCCAACCAGATTATTTTGGTTAGTTATTCTCCACTCCTCAAAATTATTTATGTAAAAAGAACTCAATGCAGAGAGATGGAGAGGGCACAAGAGAGTGCCTGACCGTGGTCGCGATTTCTGACCTCAGGCTAAGAACTGCTGATGTGTTTTACGGGACTGCCCTTCGGTTCTGCTGAGCTGGTCAGATCTGAGGTCCTGAGAGCAAGACACCAGGGCCTCAGGGCCAGGGAGTTCAGGCATTCCTTAAATGGCTGGGCCAGCTATTGCTGAATATGAACATACACACCTATTTCATGGAGATATCAGGATATTATTGTTCTCAGAATATTTTGAGGGAATGGAATATAATAAATTCTTTATTTTTGAAAACAACTGGGATATTGGAACTTGGAAAGGTAGAAGAAGGCAGTCATTCATTCAATGGATATTAAATACGTGTCATATTCTCACACTCTTAAAAAAAACAGTTCTGAAACACATACGCAAAATCAGCTATACTGGCAAATGTAAATTACAATGAAATTCAGAGCTTTAAAAATATAAGAACTAGTCACATTTTTGAGCAAAAGGCTAAGGCTAATAAGGAGGTTTTTTTAAAGTAAATATAAGTACATATATTATTATAAAATATAATTACATAATTATATTTTACTGTATTTATTAATATAATTATTATCAGAATGTATATAATATGCATTGTATATTATATAGAATATAACATTACTGTGATATGCTACACATATATATTCTCTGTTACTCACTTTATGTGCTCTTTGGGAAGGAGCATTCACCTTCCAAGAGTCCAGGTCCTTTTTCAGGTGCCTCAAACAGACTTCTTTAAATTCTTGATTCCTTCTAGAAAATAGGGCATAATAAACAAGTGGACTTGTTCAATGTGTTGGTGCAATTATTAAAGTAAGAGTTCTATTCAGGAATACCCAAAGCTGAGATTCTTTTAAAAAAAATGTATCCTGGAGATACAGACTTGAGAGACTGTCAGATTTAACAACCTGGCTTTCATCACTTGTCAAATGCTGTTGTAGGGAAGCCCATTTAGAAATGTCATGTGGCAGAGCAGATGTGTAGGTGTACACTGTATGTCAGAGCTTGTTTCACTTTCTGTCTGTCCCTGAAGTGCTCATTAAGTGACTACAGTCACAATCTCCTAATACTGTAATTCTGGGTATTAAAAGGCATTTACAGATCCAAATTAAGTATTTTTATCCTGTGTCAGATAACAATATATCGTGTGTTTATTTGACCTGGCATGTCTAAACAATCATCATGTAGCCACTATGTGATTACAATTACATTTCTTATTTTTCCATGAGACTTACAGAGAAAATGTTTTCTGTGCTTAGTCTCACATAGGGTGCACTGTTCTTGCCGTTGTTGTTCCCAGTGTTTGCACTGGGTGTTTCTAGTGAAGGGTTTGAATAATAGCCTGGCAACATGGAAACGGAACTGTTCTACTTCCTCCAATAATTTTAATTCAATTGGAGACGCTGCTCAGCATCCCATAGCAAGTTGCTAGTAACAGGATTTAAGGCACCTGTCTCCATTTCACTTTCTCAGATGGTTACAAATGCAAACATCTTTGTCAGACAGCCTTTTGAAGTACCATTTCTAGCAAGTTATGCTGGATACTGACAGCATGCTGGAGGTACTTCTGTGTGTTTGTATGCCAATACATTGAGCTTAGCAAGCTGTGTTTGGGCTTGGGAATAGCAGGAGTGCCTAATGAGTAGAAGTACCTCATTCTGTAGGGATCAAAATCTGTCACATTTTGCTTCCTCTAAAAGAAAAAGCAAGTGACAGATGCCTTTAGCTTTTCAAGCACCAAAAGTTTACACATCAGTATTTAAATTGAGAAGTCAAAGATTTTTCTCAATTTGCCTAAAACTAGAGAGCCAGCCAGCTCGCCTTCCTTCCTTTCCCTAATATTAACACAAACACAGATATACAATGCACTACCTTCACTTTATGGCTTAAGGGGGGAGGGTCATTAGTTTATTACAGCTGTTCCAAATTAACCTTCTACCCCCAATAAGGCCAGCTGTTGTTTTACACTGTGCAATTTCAGCATGGTAATATTTGCCTTTAAAACCCAGGATGTTTTCTAAAGTAAATCGTTACGCTGATTGCATGATAGTACATTGAGAAACCTTTATAAGTGTTTATGAAAAGGGCAGGAAATGAGAAGTAAAATCAAATGAGTTTCAGAAAAGTTTATAGTTTATCTAAATTTCCTGGCCTTGAGGAATTTAGTGTCTCTAATTTCAGCACTGTAATAATTGCCTTGGATATTCTTTTAAATGTGACTGTAGTGCTCAGACAAATATAACTATTAAGGGACCTTGTATTACAGAGTTTGTGTGCATAACCACAGTGCCTGTGAGTTCCAGGTGTGGGCAGGGCTCCACCGGAGTAACCACGGTTTGTGCAGGCTGGCTGTAGGCTGCTGGGTCAGTGTTTCCCATGTCACATCCAGCGTTTCTGGTTCTCTGCCTGTGCAAGTTGGGAAACCTCCCAGTCTCTATGCTCAGGATACTTCTTCTTTGTGTACCGAGACAGGAAAGGTCTGGGAAGGAGGTAGTGCCTGGTGGTATCTGGTTTGTCCCATCTTGGAGGTGGGATTCTGCAGAGGCACACCAGGACACGGGCAGGAGCTCCCTCCTCTACCATCACAGCACGGCATGAAGAGCAAAACACCTTCCTCCCTTTGCAGAGCTCATAGGCTGAGTGTCTGGGGAACAGACTTCAATATTTACTTGCTATTACTCCATCCATAGAAGACTAATCTTCTCTGGGGAGCCATCAACAAGCCTTTAATGCAATATTCAAGCTCGTTAACAGCCTATGTAGAGAGCCCAAAAGAAAGAGGTCAGCACCGAATATCTGAATGCATGATGTCTGCACCTGAGGAAAAATGCAATAACCAGAAAATATCCACTCTCGTAAACAGTTTGTTTGTTAACAGGAGCCACGCTGATGGCACAAACAAATCATAAATTCATATATTCTACATTGTAAAGGGCAAATCTCAAAGCAGAAACGTTTAGCTAGAAAGCAAAAGACAGCCAAACACTTTATGAAGTCTACTACAGACTACTGTTGCTATCGATTATATGCAGTAAATACTAAATTGGAATGATAATGGACATGTACAGCACTATAAAACTTCCAGACAGACAAACAGATAATAGCTTCAAGGTAAAAGACAATATAACCACAAAAACTTAATTTAAGGTAAGAAAGAAGAGGAAAAAAAAATTATCTAAGAAATTTTCACAAAATACTAAATAAGAAAACATGATAAATCAGTAACTAAACTTCCAGATCATGGCTTTGCCCCCAGATAGAACTTATCTTATGTGACACCAACCAATTCTTTCAACATGACAAGATCACAGAATTTGAATCGCTCTCAAGAGGCCCTCTTTTATACCTCTACTCTGCAATACAATTACTTTTGACAGGTTTGTCAATCTGTTTTTAAACACACCTTGTAATCAAAATTTCATAGCCTTCCCATGAAATCCTACTGCTCCACTAGCCTCACTGCAAGAATGGCTGGCGCCTGTCTCCCTTCCTCCAATTTAAGCACGTATTCTTCATCCTGTTCAGCACCATCATGGAGACTAGACTGTCCTCTATTGCATTTACATGACAAGATTTTGGTAGCAGGGGGGCTGGACTCTGTGAGAAAATAACAGGAGATGCCCCCCCATGGCACACAGCCAGTTCCAGCCGGCTTCAATGGGCCCACTGCTGGCCGAAGCTGAGCCAGCGATTCTGGTGGTACCTCTGGGATAACGTATTTAGGAAAGGGTGGAAAATGCTTCACAGCAGCTGTGAGAGGGAAGAATGAGAAAATACCAGAGAAGCAGCCCCCACAGACACACAGTCAGTGAGGGAGGGGGAGGAGGTGTAGCCCATGAAGACCCCAGACAGGAGCAGGCTCCTGGCAGGAGTTGCAGCCTGTGGAAAGGCACTAGAGCAGAAGCAGGTTTGCTGGCAGGACCTGTGCCCCATGAGGGACCCACACTGGTGCTCTGTTCCTGAGGGACTGTACCCTGTGGGAAGGATCCACACTGGAGCAGTTCTTGAAGGATGATACCCCTGGGAGAGACTCAATACTGGAGCAGGGGAACAGGGTGAGAAGAGGAGCAGAGATGAAGGGTTATGAAGTGACCATAACCCAAATTTCCCATCCCCCTACACCATTTAGGAGGAGGTAGAAGAGCTGGCAACAAAGGAGTGATGTTCAGCATGGGAGAAGAAATGGGAGGGAGTGGAGGGAGATGTTTTCAGTTTTGTCGTTGTTTCTCACCACCTTAATCTATTTTCAACGGGCAATAAATTAATCTTCCTCAAGTTGAGTGTGTTGCCTGTGATGGTAATTGCTAAGTGATCTTCCTGTCTTTATCCCACCCCGTGAGGTTTTTCATCTTATTTTCTCACCCATCCTATTGAGAAGGGAGAGTGAGAGAGTGGCATGGTGGGCATCCAGCAGCCAGCCAAGATCAATCCACCACATCTTCTTACAGTTATCTTCTAAGTATCTAGAGAACATTATTATGCAATTTTGTAGATCAGACTTACAGTATCTATCCTCTTGGGTCTCAAATGAAGTGAAATTGAACTGAAGGTAACTTTAGAAATGTTACTTAGAAAACCATAAATAGTACAAGTTATAGATCACCTAAGCCTCTCTTTGACATTATTTAGCATAAGTAAAGCTTATCAGAAAGAGAAAAACAGGGAAAAACCCTCAAAAGCAAGAGATGAGCTGGAACTTCCCAGAAGCACAGTTCATAAAATGACTTTAATCAACATAATTATACCCACTTATCATACATATACTACAACAGGTTTGTGTTAGTTGTATATTAAGCAGGAAGAGCTTCCCTCTGAAAGAGTGTTCCTTGGGGGCTGAATTCATATGCATACAGAGGTCAGCTGCAGAAATTATTAGGGCTCTTCAGAAGCTTTATTTTTTTAATATCAGGGAAGTTAACAAAGTTTCCATCTCTAATGTACAGGACATCATTTAGTGATTTCTAAAATAGAGATTAAAAATTTCTAAATCCTCTACTTTGAATTAGTTTCTATCATCATATTTTAAAAATATTAATTTATTGTATCATATTAATCTTGCCTTTTTCTTATTGGAGTTTCTAATCAGGATTTTAAGAGAAGGGTTTTTTTTATTCTTCACAGTTGTGAAAGTTCTAGTTTCGAGAGTTAAATTCCTTCAATTCTCCTGTTTCTCACCTTATATCAAGGAGTCAATACTCCTTTTCTCCTTTTCATCCCCACCACCCATTGGTCTGGTCCTCGGATGGCAGCACTCAGAAGTGAATAACGTATTTGAGCTGAAGCTTTACCAATGAAGGGTAAACTGGAAGGAATTATTGCACATATTTTGCAAGATTTACTCTTAACTCTACATCCTAGGATGACAATTCCCAGTTTTGTAATGATATGACATGGTTGACCAAAGGCCAGTTTATGACCATACTACATCAGATCTTTTTCTTCAAAACTGTTGAAGAAAGTTGCTCCCTATCCTATATCAATGGGGATGATTAATCTCACTTACATATCATGCCTTTGTCTTATTTTAACTGAATTATGTCTTTTTAATTTAATCCTATTTTTAAGACCATTGTCCATTTTGTCAGGGACATTTTGAACTTTATTCTTGTCATCTGAAGAATTTTGTGTTCTTGGTTTAGTGACATCTGCAACTTTAATTTAGGACTTAATTAGTAGAAACTGGAAACCATCATCATTAGTACATTGCAAGATGAATCACAGTTTTAAATCTCTGAAAAGAATCAAGATTTCACTTCATGCCACCTCTACAATTGTAATGAATGTCACACAGATGAGAATTCAAAGTCACTTTGGTCTGGTGCAATAGGAAGTTGTGTTCTTATCTCCAAATTCTTCGGTGTCTCAGACTACCCAAGAGTCTAGCGTGTATGAAGGTCTGTCCCTCATCACTCATGCTACTGTCTGTGTTTCATTTATTTTATATTATTGTATTATTACATTATTCTTTATATTATTCCGTTCCTCAGTAAATTAAGTTCCACATTAATAAATGGATTTGATTCAGTAGGTATGTGTTACATTCAATAGGGGATTCAGTGAAGTTCTCTAGCTGGTCTGTCTTTTTCATTAAGTGAAAAATTGAGTTGTTTCTAAAAGTGGTCATTACAGGTTTTGTCCATAATGCATATTTCAGTGGCTAAGTTATTCAGCAATATGGAAAAATGAGTCATTGCACAGAGCTCTAAATTAAAGGGTTATTGTCCAGTGCAGAAGTTTTGGATCAGTTTGGAATGGCTGTACCGAGTCCAAGGGGGCCTGTGCTGGCTCCTCCACACTGTTGGAAGCCACCAGCCAGCAGAGCAGGAGCTCAGAAGCCCGTGGCTACATGGCACTGGGGGGATGCTGTGTACCCGCTAGATCCAGAGCTGCTAGTAGGAAGGACCAGGGTCTGATTTGGATTTTAGTTTAAAACCCACAAGTTTATATAACTTGATACAAAATGTCATGATGCTTCTTTGAAGTAATTTGAAATTATTTTTGAGCTAATTTCTTTGTACAGAGAGATAACCAGGACTTCCGGCTATACAAGCTCAGGTGTTATCTGTGCATTAAAAGATTACACTATAGGGCCATGATCCTGAAAAACGCTGTATCTTTGATCTACTCTTATGGCTTCACTGGACTTACTTAGTAAGGATACTGATATAGTTAAAGTTGAATGCATACAAGCAAACTCTTGATACCAGACCCAAAACATGAACGTACAAAGGCGGACAAGGGGGGATAATGATGTTTTAGGTGTAATGCACCCAAAGAAGTTAGTGTATTTTCTGCATTTTCTCTAGTGACAGAACTTGTCTTGCCACTGGGTTTTAAGAGAACAGTGAGAGAGCGAGTAAGGATGCTGTTAGGAACCTGGTGTCTTTGAAGCCACTTGTTCCCAAGATTCAGCTCCCAAGAAAGCTGATCTCTTAATTGGACTGTAAAGAAAAATATTTTCAGACTTTTGTTTGTTTGTTTGTTTCAGGACTGGGCTAATAATACAGCTAGATATAACTGTATTAATTTGTGTGCTTACATTTTTGTTCAAAGAGGATTTTATGATTTTGAATGTAAAATAGCGAATCCAGGGTAGGGGAAGCAGCCTTTGGGCAGCAGGCCTTATCTTGGGCTGCTTCTGCCCCCTTGCGACCACTGTGACATGCTTCCCGCAACTCTTTCCTGTGCAAATGTATCAAATTAATTCTTGTTTACACCTTCAGCCCTTCTCCATGTGCCAGGAGGTGACCGTGGCTACACAAGTTGATACTCCCCACTGCCTGGGCTCTCTGCCCAGAGTTAGGCAGAACACTTCAGCCCTTTAGTTCTGCTTACAGAGGAAGAGGGGTAAAAAGCAAAGCAAAACAAACCAAACCACCACATAAAACAGATTTCTGACTTAACCTGAAAATCTTTTTCTCCAGCTGCAAAATGGAGGTTTTGCAGTATAGTAATGAAAATAATAATGGGCGGTTTGTAATTTATGTAATATAATAAAATACAATCTAATAACTCTCTCCACAGACACCCTGGGAACAGGGTGCTGCACAAAGTCTCATTTCTAATGTTGCTTATATTTATAGCAACTTTGAAAAACAGTAAAGTTTAACAGACATGCCCTTAAATACCACAAAGCTTGCATAAAAACAGAGCCCAGCTAAGCCACCCTGTTGTGACTCATTCCAGAGAGCTTCCATTACCATTTTTGAATGTGTAACTGCTCAACAAACATCAGGGAGCTCCTGTTTACACCATCTCTCTCCCCAGGACTTCTAGGGTAAGGCTGTTTTCCTCCTCGGACTCCGGGCCAAAGCTCTCAGGCTCTGTATAGAGATGCTGAAGGGAGCCAGTCTGCATCAAAACATCTTATACACACACACACATGTCAGTTTTCCTCCTTTCTACAGCTGCTTTCACATATGTAAATATACACCAAAACCCAGACTATTTAAAAAAAAATATCAATGATTCCCTCTGCACAGAAAGTGGGAAACTAAAAAGTGGACATTTTTTCTGCAGTAGAATTTCATAATTTTTTCTTGATTACCGTTGGAGATGAGTATCATTTCTCTTGCCTTAATTTATGATGGTATAAATTTTAAAATACAAGAAAGGCTTTTGAAGTTGAAAGTTAGTATTCTCAGGGTCCTTAAGTAAGCCAGTTCCCTCCCAACCCCCATTCAAATTTTAAATACATAGTCCAAAAATCAATAATGATAATATTTCACAATAATTGTTTTATTATAATATAATCTTCTCCAGAGCCACTGCAAACAAGGAACTAGTTATTGCTATGCAAGTCCTATTACCGAAATCCCTTCTGCTTGATAAAACCCCAGAGAGTGAGGATGGAGATAGGGAAGAGGAAAGCTCAGCCACCCCAGCACCATAACCAGCCACATTCAGCAGTGTGGAAATCCTCCACAGGGACTATTTAAAAAGCTGTGTTTGGCAAGAACAGATACTGTTATGTGCATCAGACATGCTCATCGCACGTGGCAAACAGCCATCCTTTTGGGACTCCTGCAGGTACTTGAACACTAATCTTGTTCCATTTTTCCTCCTACTGTAATTAATCATAACAGACATTAATGCGAAGTATTTTGCTTTGAGGCTGAAATACCAGCATTATTGTCCTGGCTGTCCATACAAGTATTGTGTACTGATTTTATTATTCACATAGCATAATACATTCCAGCTGGATAAGTGTACCATTTATATCCTGGTGCTGCCTTAAAACAAGTAGGATTATGGATTTCTAGGGAGTTTTCTTAATGAATAAAATTTTAAATTCATCTTCCTAACAAATTGTACTCCGAAGTAGAATTATTATGCCTCTCTGCAAAGAGAGGGCAGCAGAAAGGCTGGACATCTGCTCCCTGTCATTTGTGTCCCTTCTCTCCAACACTGTATCACCTGCACCCCAGGATGACTCTGGGATAGGGCTGGGTGCTCTGCAGGATGACTGTGGCACCAGCAGATGTCCCTGCCACGTAAGAAATCACCATCTGGAATATCACCTTGGAGTAAAAATAATACTTTTTTGGATCATTTTGAGCACCTTTTCCAGAATAGGCACTAATATGAAGAGCATCCTTCATCCCCGCCTCCTCCCCCCTCCACCCCTGTGCCCTGAGTATAACCTGTAACAGAATCAAGATATTTGGTGTGCACAAGAGCATAGGTTTCCAGAATATGTGTACTACAGCTTACTACCACTGTTTTCGTCATATGTATTTGAACAAAAATATATATGGGAAAATACTCTGACAGGATCCTAGAATATGACAGTGACTACGAGATAGTTTTCGAAGTGAAGTAACCTGTCTCACATCTGCCAACCTTCCACGGTGGCTCTGGAAGCATGTGTTGCTGGTCCACTGGGAATTCCCATGGCAGCCTCCAACACAGCATTTTCCCTTGGTCCTTGTCCTTGCTAATACACCTTCCAGCCCCGACACATGAGAGCAGAGCAGAGGTCCCTCCAGCCCTGTGGCTTCTCTCAGAGTAGTAGCTTAAGGAAGGAATATAGTAATAGAGAAATATAAAGTAATATTTTCTTCTTCCTATCCTCCTAGCTTCCAGTTCCCATTCAAGTTTTTCCCATACCTTCAGAGGTGCTCTTTCCGTGCCCTTTTATGCTTTTCTGTGAAACAAAGAAACAAACAAAAACAACAGCAACCAACCAAACAAAAACCTTCTGTCTTTAACTGACCTGCACAGTGCTACACCAGAGAAAGCAACAGATTTTGTGAAATAACATATATTCACTTCAGGATGGGTTTATTAAGTTTCCCATTCTCAGTTCTGCTCCTCTTTTCCATTCCTTGTGAGAGCATTTAACATGTACATCCAGCACAACACAGTTCAGGTAAAAGCCTCCAGAAGAAGGTGAAAAGAAAACAGTGGGAACAACCAGGAGTTTCCTACCTGGAACAGGTGCTGCATCAAACAGCGACTCTCTGTCAGAGGTGGATTTTCCTCCCTCCTGCCCATCTCTCAGCGTCCAGCCCAGACCCCACCTGCTCATCCCCTCTCCCTCCTGGAGGTCTGAGGCCCAACTGTTAAAATGGCCATACTCTAAGTGATAGTGCAGAAACAACAACCTTTTCTAGCACTAAAAAAAGCAGACTGTTGAAGAAGTGTGATGTCTGTTAATAGGAGTTCTTGTGCAGGTTCCTTCAAAGGTTAATCTCTCTATTGCTGATTTCCTTATCAATTTATTTCTAGATGTCTATCTTAAACCCTTTCTTTCAAAACCATTGATATAACTCATTGTTAACACACCCTATAAATCCACAGAGATACGTTTTAAAATTTGGATGTAATTTAGCCCATCATGTTGTGAAAATAAATATTACTATTATTAAATTATTATTTTATTACAAGAGCTTTCTGTAGTCTATATATCAAAATATTTATAGTTGGAAAAACCCTTGTGCAGAATTGCTGTTAATAGATCTTGTTTCAATTTTTATAGATGTGAAAGATGCATTAGATCACTGAATCTAGCAGCAAAAATGTAGCTTCACTCATGAGAGCTTAGAAGGAAAGCCATTTCTAACAACAGCACACAAGTAAAGCAGAGATGTTTAGAATTAAATAATAATAAAAAATTGTATTCTCTGAAATGATCATTTAAATTTCTATATCATTTTGTGCTTGAGGATTTAATAGTGAAGAACAGGCGTAGCTCTGTGCAAATTCTGACCAATGCCAACTAGAGGCATCTTTTGGTGCTGCACACTCTGTTTCCTTTCTTTGTCAAACAAGTCAAGAGGCAAATGGACATGCACAACCTATGGATGCACTTATCATCATGTGCCCATCTGAATGTCACCCAGCAGCTCCCCCCCCGCTGCTTAGCAGGCAATAATTCATTGACCAAACAACATGCCTTATGGTAAGCACAGCATTGCTTCCCTTGACTAAGCCAGAGTCACTCTGAGAGATGAAACTGGGCCATGGACTCCACCACAGCACCTCATCTGGTTTGCAGCCCTTTGCACAGCTTCAAGAGAAGAATGAGTCAATCAAGTTTAAAATTCAGTTGGAACTCATGTCCCAGTGGTAAACGTTTGAAAAAAGAGACAGAAAAGAAAGAGAGAATGGGGGATGCACTCATTAATTGCTACCTCGTCAAGATCTAACGTATTTCCTCTGTCGTTAGGCTTTTAGAAGTGCTTTCAGGCCATAATATTCCTTTGAGTGCTGTAATGGCATTTATGGAGGCCAGAAGGAAGCTCCAATGTATAAAACTTTCAGCAAGGGTGTTTTAAAACACAGAGTAATTTCATGCTGTTTGAAAACAGTATCATAGGAAAGATCAAGACATTTCACTAAGCAGGACTAAACTGGTATATCAGAAAATGTCAGCTTTGTTTCTTTACATCTATATATTGCACAAACATCGCCAGAATCAAAGTATCTGTAAACTGGCTTTTCCAATAATTCCAAGATACAGTTGCTGTTTAGTATTAATTTCGACATGTAGCAAATCCCCAGACAGAGAAAGCCTCAGCAATGAGACACTTTGGAAATGACATTCCCTTAAATGTTTTAAGCATGTCCTCAATACCCACTCTATAAAGGAATCAGACGGGCATGTTTGTGCTCCAATAATGCAGCTAAGCTGGTATCCAGAATTTTTTTTTTTTTGTAGCTGATTTGATAGCATGCCACTTAGGCAGGAAAATTAAAAAGCATCACAAGGAGCAAATAGGAAAACAAAGGGCTTTTTAGCTGAAATAATTCCAGAGAAAAAATTCCCTGCAGAATTCCCCCAGTAGACACACAGAAAAATGCGCACAACAGCATGTGAATCACAGCAGCACCAGGAAGTCAAGTCATACAACAGAAAAAGCCCTTCACTCACATCAAAGGGAATGGAGATGTTGGGGATTCTTGCTGAGCAAGTGACAGCCTTTTGTGAAGTCTTTCAAATTTAGTTAAATTTTGGGTCATGGTAATTTGGTTATATAGGACCAAATCTTGCTCTTAATCACAGGCAGGCACCTCAGTGAAACTCAGAGATCCCCCAAACACAAATGTAAATTTAAAAAAATATTTTTTTTAAAAAAAGGTGATGTGTTTAAAATATATATTAATATATCATAAAGACAAGTTTTGCAAGGGCAGTCTGCCAAATGAAGGTCCCCACTGTAGTAAGATCTTGACCATAGAAGTAGAGAATCCACGTGAGAGAGGTATTATTAATGCCATAGCTACAGGAAATGTTTCTGTCAGAGAGGGCATCTTGTTAGGTATCCCTAATCCTATCATGAAACAGGAATCCATAGTGTTCATGCAACTACTTGTTTTGTGTTGCTGTGGCTAAGGGAAAAGGGAAAGCGTGGGTGGATTGCCTGGTGGATGCATAAGCGCAAGCGATATAAAAATTCTGATTAAATATTTAGACTTAGGGAAAACAAAGGTGATTTGGGACATAAACTGAGCTGTGTTCGTGATTAACAAGAAAGTGCTGATGCTTCCTTCAACGAGTAGATGGCAGCAGTACCACTCTGCATAAATATTCTCCTGTAGACTATGCTTTTGTAATGGGTGGACAAAGAACAATGGAAGGAAGTCCTGTTCTGAAACAGGCAGCTGGAGGCAAAGGAAAGAAGAAAAGAAAACAAGTGCAGTTCCTCCAGCAAATTCAGCCTGAGGAACTCAGAATATTGCCATCCAGTATGTAATCAAACATCCATAAAAAGCCTGTTGTTTTTTCTTCCAGATAGGACTTCATTATTTTCTGGGCATGAAAAGAATGAATTTTGCCTCAGGTCTGCTAAAAATATTCTCACCATTAAGAATCTAGTCAAGAAGAACACATACAATGTTTGCATATAATGTAGAGGCAATAATCAGGCTGCAGTGCATGTGCTCTTTCATTTCCATTACTGCGCATAGTTTTGCTTAACAGGGATAAGCATACTGCTGGCAAGCATGAGTTTGTGCATGGCATAGCAACATTTCTTCAGGTTTCTGTGAAATTATATTTATTCATTTGATATTTAACCAGATTTGAGAATTTGTCCTGCCATTCTGTCCCCAAAAGTTGGCACTGCTCTCTGTATGTGAATGCCTTTTCTGCTTTAACAATCAGGAAATTAGTAGCCTTCAGGGGCTGGAAGCCTGACTGAATTTGGAGAACTGAAGCCCTGACTCCTGTCCCTAGCTGTCATCCCTGTTACACACAGCAGAGAGGAACAGATGATGGCCAAGAACTCAGAACAGCCAAATAACAACTGGAAGGATCTGCCTGTATTAATCTGGCAGAAAACAGTGAGTTTTTTGGTTGTATAGCAAGCTTGGGTAACATGGTTTATAAAATGTGTCTGGATGCAATAACACAATGGCTCAATATTGAGGCTAACTATATTTACTGTCACCTACAAAGCGGCAAAGGTTGGAAACTCTATGCCAAAGAGGGCCTTCCCGTTGAAAAGGTACTCCGGTGAGTTACCAGCACACAGCAGCTCAGTTTGCTTTCTCCTACTGAGTGTAAAAATACTGGTGTGGAGGGAAATGGAGATGTGACACGATTTCCAAAGCTCACATGGGAGGTTCCAGATCATGGAGCTCCATGACTGTGGCTTACCTCTGATACCTCGTCTATGGGGTCAAATATAGGTACTCATTTCCTTCCTTTAACGTACATCACGAGCAACTGCCTGGAACACATACACAACAGTTTTTGGGAAAACTGCTTGGGAATAACGGGATTTGAGGCAGAAGGCACTTCACACTTGTTTCCTTTCTATTTTATCTAGTAAAGAAGGATTAAGTGTGGTTAATCAGGATTGTTCTGAGACTAGCATATGGCATTTTCCTATATTAACATTATGTCATCCCCATTAAATTTTTCTCCACATTTTTTTTGAGAAATTTCTTCTGAGTGAAACTAAGTTTCCCAAAGGTTTAGCACGTGGACAGCCCAGATATGCTAAAGCATAGAATTGGGTGGTTTGTTCATAAATAAGTAGGAAGATTCCCAATCTTTTTTTCATATTTTGCACATTTTTTTTCCTTCCTATGTCTGTGAAGTATATGGGGAAATACCCACCACTACTTGAATTAAACCACTGCCTTAGAACACATGAGCATGATCAATTTTATCAGTCATGTATATGCATAACCTGAGTCATACACAAGGTAGGTAGCTGGCCCAGGATTGAACACAGGATATCACATCTGAGTTGGCCAGAGTTCTTTCCTAATACTAGAATACTAAACTAGAATTTATGTTGTAGGCATAGCAGTGACAACTGCAAGAACTGCAGCCATTTATGGCTGACCAATGCCTTGTGGTAATTATTTGGTCATAAACTTCTGGACTGTATGGTGTTATTTAAGTAATGGAGATTTTAGTGGATTGAGGAAGGTAATGATAGTCAAAAGGGTAAGAGACTCACAGCTTCTCTCCTGCTCACAACTTTGACATCAGATCAGAAATCACAAAGACAGAAGTTTTCTGTCATTACATCTTTCCCAGAATTTTAATTTCTGTTTAAATAACCTCACTGCATCATTTATCTCATTTCAGTAGAAAAGACAACAGCAATGCATGACATGCTTACAAACTGGAGCCACGCATTTGGCAGGGCATGAAGAGATTAAACATATGCTAAGTTGAATTAATGCTGAAAGGATACCTACCATGTTTACAGAACAGCCTGATCACTGCAGGCATCACTATGACCTTCAAGAAAACAGTGAAATACATGGAAAGATGCTCAGTGAGTTTCAGATGAAACTGAAAGCAAATGGGTGCAGCAGAAGAGGTATCTGTTAGGGAGGGGAAGACCATGGCTTCTGGAGGGAGCGTTACTTGATATTCAGAAATGCAAACTGTTGGAAAATTTGCTACAGTCTTTAAGTTCATAACAGTCCACTTAACAAACACGTAATAAAGACAGATCCTGCAGGCCTGCCTGAAGCATTAAGCTCTTTGGTACCAGCCATCTGTAAATTATCACCTCCTGTTTAGGTGTAGAAGATACTTCTGTTCCTTTCAACCTCTGCCCCTAAACCTCAGGTGTGCTCATTCCTTCCTCCCCTGTTCCACACACTCTTTGTGCATCTGTATTTACTTCCCTCTGCATTAACCCATAGTATTTAAGTACTATTTGCAGTACTCAGAGATTTGAAATACAATGATGGTAAATTATTTAGCAAACAATTAGAGGAAGAAGTGCAAACAAAACCACTAATTTCCAAAAGTATCTTTAATCATTTGGTGCAGGCTCAGAACCTCAAGCAAATATTAAGATAATTAATTGCTGTCAACATGTCAGTCACATGAAAAGCACCTTCAGTCAATTATGCAAGGTGTGAGCACAACTACCTGCTGTTTCTGTCAAGGTCACACTTTGAATTCTCAATGCTCTTTCCACAGTGTAGAAGTTCAAATCTATTCTGATGGTTCCTTTAGGATTTTCAAGCCTTTGTTCAGCAGCCATTACCAATGAATGAAATGCTCGCTTTGTATCTCAAATGAGTACTTCAAATATAACCTTTGAATAACCTCCAGTAATTGGTTGACAGATGACATACATATGAGGTTGGATGTAAAAATTGTTTTAACAAAATCCAGACAAGCCCAGAGATGTAGAAATCCATGATCAAAAAGGCAAACCAAGGCACCATTCCAGAAGCCAGCTGTTCACGTTTTGTTTTGCAGAAGAGATTTTAACATGTAGAATTTAAGAATAGCTCATCACATGAAGACAACATATTCATGCCTTCAATAACTACTTAAGGTATTAAGTATAATAGTAATGTAATATTTAAGGTATTAAATATAACTGCAAATTGCTAGTCTTAAGGGATTCCTAACATCCACATATAAATATGTATATGAGACAACCGTGAGGGATGTTGCTGGAGGTACATCAACACTCCCACCAAGAGAGCACTCTCTGGGAGGAATGCAACTCCACAGACCCATATTTGTTTTGGTAGATTCTCATAAACCTTCTAGGGGGCAGCAAGTACCTAAACCTTCTTGTCCCTTTACTATCTGTCTTACTAACTTAAAACTATAACCCCACTGTAGTTCTTTTGCTGTTGAGCATCACAAATTTGTAGTCATCTATTACAGAATCATAGAATGTCCTGAGTTGGAAGGGACCCACAAGGATCATCGAGTCCAACTCCTGTCCGTGCATGTGACAGCCTCACAGTTCACACCATGTGTCTGAGGGTGTTGTCCAGTCTCTTCTTGAACACTGTCAGGTTTGGGGCTGTGACACCTCCCTGAGGAGCCTGTTCCTGTGCTCCACCACCCTCTGGGTGAAGACCCTTTTCCTAATGTCCAACCTGAACCTCCTCTGGCACATCTTCCTGTCATTGCTTCAGGTTCTGTCATTGGTCACCAAAAAGAAGAAAGGTTCATGAGGGTTTTAAAAAAGTTTCAATGTCATAGGGCCCATGTACAATATCCTCTTTTAATGCTTATTTTTGAGAGTCTTGCTAGATTGCTTTGTGGTCGCATCCTCAGAGTCTGGAGGCCACTCAAACGAAACCAGCATTTAACCTAAATGCATATTGGACTCCGGAGCTGATACTGCATTTCAGGAGCTAGATCATGCCATATGCAATGAACGGCAATTTTATGCCCCAGAGCAGATTTTCTGCAGGATCCCTTTCTTAGAGTGAAAACTATCCATGGTTTTAACAAGGGAACACAGCTTTTCAGCATCTGTATGCTTGTAACTTCAAGAATTGTGAGGGCTCTCTAGAGACAGGTTTCACTGTACATTAACTTCTGTATTGTGTCAGCTTTCCATTCTAGCTGGAGAAATCCTTATCAGAGCTCATTGTGTTAGGATAAAGCACAATAATAAGGCAATAAAATATTTCTGGTTGATTCTTTTCTGCTAAAGCCATTCTCCTTCTTCACAGTTCACAACAACTTAAAAGGGATTGGTGACCACTCAGACAGGCATGAAAAGCACATTTGGCACAGAGGCAAGTGGGCAGCTCCCTGTGGAAGTTCACCACAGCAGCAGAGGCAGCCGCTGGTACAGATGGGAAGCCATGCTATGAGGTCAGTGCTAATCTGTGAGAAATGATTTCGTACATACTACAGCATAATCAAGTAGTTTTTAAACTTTTTAAGGGATTAGAGAAGAGACCAAGAAAAAAACTGAGTCTCCAACACAGGATTGACGGTGGGCTTGCTTCAGATGCTCAATGAAGAGGTCTGCTTCAGGCTCCTATGTAAAAACAGCATGCAGTTTCAGGAACAGTGGTTTTTCCACACTGAAACTGCACATCTAGCCTACAAGTTATTCAATACAAAGCAGGTAGCACCCTCATTGCTGGTAGGGAAGGACTGACCAGGAGCTTCAAGAGAGAAAGACCCTGAGCCAGGTCCTGCTACCTAAAGAACAGATACCGCGGGAAAGGAGCTCAACTGTCTGAAAAGCTAAAGTGGAAGCAGCATTTCTCAAATAATCACAGAAAACAGAAAAAAGGGACTTGAGGCTTCCTGTGACTGGTACAGCAAGGAGGTGATCTTTTAGTTCCTTAGCCTTTTTAGAAGCAAGAAAGCTGTTAGCACTGTAGAACCAGGCTACAGACTTGGAGTCTCACCATTCTAGCAGATAAAGAGCATTATAGGCTAAGCATTGTATAATCTGTTCCTCTAGTAGAAAGACAACCTCCAGTGAGAAGGAGTTATTGCCAGATCACAGTTTAGTAAGACCTCATTCTTTATATGTGCTCTAAGATGTCTTTTCTATTCACTATGAAATTTGCTGCAGTAGGATATGCACTGGGGAAAAAGAAATGTCTTTATGTCTTGAAGTGTCCAGAGAAGTGGACATCTTTAAAGTCAGAAGGTGTTTAACATAGGCCATTACTCTCCAATAGTGCACATGCATCACTATGTGGTATTGAAGTGACTACTTACCACTCTTGCACACAGCTTCAACACTCATTTGTGTTTAGGTCTTGCACTTAAATTACATTTACATCATCCTTCTGAAGAGAAGGGACTTCGTAAGGGAACTAGTCTCTGCTTGTGCCTGCTCTTACTTCCTTAATGCAGCCAGAAAAGTATAAAGAACATCAGTGTACACTAAGTTTAATCTGTGTTAAGATGTCCATCTTTCTCAGAGGGGAAGATAGATTACTCTAATATGCAAGGTTTTGTAATAACAAAATGTCTCACACAAAATTGCAGCTTAGTTGGTAGATTGGGTAGAAAGAATGATTCCCATGTAGATTCTAACGTTGTATTTTAATAAATGTTTTAAATAAAGGGAAGGCTACTTCCCATGCAGTTTTTCTTTGTTTTAATGAAATATTTACCATGGTGTAATTGCAGACCATCCCTCAGGCAGAAGAATACTGCCAGCCGTGTAATAAATATTCTACTATGTCTCAGCTGGGCTTTTTTGAAAAGGAAACTTCTCTTGGTAAGTAATAGTTGTTTGATAATGACCTGTTCTGAGATGACCACTAGGGTTTTTGTTCACTAAATGGATTTTAGAAACAGCAGTGGCGTAAGATGCAGCACATATAATCATATTTTGCTAATCATTTATACATTCAAAAATCATTACTAACAGAGGAAAAAAAACAAGCCACATCAGTCAAGTCATCAAATTACTTCTCAACTGTAAAAGCACTTCATAAAACTATTTCCAAAAAAAAAAAAAAAAACAAGCAAAAAACTCTTCTGAAATGAAACAGAAAAGCTAGAGAGAGGTAACTAGCAAGAGCAACATGCAGAACTAGACTTTCCCCCACTGCCATAGCTCTGCTGTTCCACTTAAATAAACTGTGAGCCTCGATCTTCCTTCAATCTTAGCAAAGGACATCAAAACAGGCCTGGATTTATTTTCGCACTGGAAAGTCTGTAGTCAATGTCCAATGACACCTACAGCACATTTTTTCTTTAATCACTTCCGCAGGTCATTCTCTTGTCTTCCACTACTGCTGATATGGGCCCAACATCTTTAGGCTCATGTCAGCTGTCACTCTCAGTTTCCACAAACTAACTGTGAGTATTCCTGCAAAATCAAATTACTTAGAATGGTGGAAATTCATGTAATGCTCTAGAGAAGACAGAAAACCTCAAAGGAACTCCCATACTGCTTTCTACCTCCATTATTATCACAGCTTCTCTGTCATGGGAAAGAATGTGATGGGGATATCAGGGAGAGAACGAGAAACAACAGCAAGAGCATAGCTATTCAGTTTCTCAGTTCCCTCGTTCAGTCCCTGCCTTTCCTTACTGGGCTTTCATCTAATACTTCCATCTGAGAAATGGAAAAAAAACAGAGGCTAGCCAGGAGGTAGCAATAAATATGCAGCAGTACTTTTCTGCCTTTAGTTTCCACCTTCATTCATAGCAGCAAAATTGCCTCAACATATTCCTCCTTACAGAATGGGGAGGAGGACACTTGTGCCAAACAGAGATGTATTTGTTTCCTCTTAAAAGAAAAGATCGGACTCTCACTTCTGCATTCAGAACCACATATTTACAGAGTTGTTACATTGCCTACAACCAGGCTTTAAATATTTATTACTTGTGTGGTTGAAAAATAATGCAATCGGATGACAAGCAGTCCTCCACAGATTCTCCCTCTGACAATATTTCAAGCCATGGGGGAAAGCACACTATGGCTGGCTGGCACATCACTCCACAAACAGCTCTATGGGGACAGATCCTGCTTGGATACTGCGTTCTTCCATGTTTGGGCAGAGGAACACAGGCATGAGGAAGGAGTTCAGTGTTTCACATCTCACAGAAAAGACACACAGGATCCCAGGCCAAAGCAGTCAGAGAGGAAGGAGCAACACAATAGTAATTTCAACCTTTGAATACTCTCTATGAGCCTCACAGAGGGCTATGTTGGTTAGGGCTCTTTGACTGTGGAGTCTGTACTAGCCAGTCTTCCAGCTTAGGACCAGGCCTCCCTCCTCTGCATGTCTCCATTAAGGACACATCCTGACTAACAATAAAGACAGAGGCAAAAAGAATGGGAACCATTCAGCTGGTCTGACTCATCCCACAACTTGACAAACATTTTTTCTGTCCAGGAACAACCATCAGTGTTGCTGAAATAGGAAGCAACACCACAGGAAGCAGGAGAAGGTCTCAAAAGGGCCATACAACATTTTCAAATGATGTCCTCAGTGCTCACTTTACCACCTCTGAGAAACCACTGACGTATTCATTTGAATTAGAACCACTGCCATAGACAGGGTGAGTTTTAAGAACCGATCAAACCTTTGCTCATTAAACATATGCTGGCTGTGCAGTGTGGGGTCCCTCCACTGTCAATTATGTTCTGGGAACTGTGGAACAATTTCTGCTTGTTTGGTTAAATTTATGGAAATGGAGTCAAATGCAAAATGTGACACCTTAACTTCCCCCTTTCCACCATTTGGGGTGATTCAGATACATGTCAAGCTCAGCTCTATAAGGTTGTCCAGTGTCCGTTGAACTGTCTACTATGCATGATGCATTGTACAAGCATCTTATAGAAATGGGGGCTCTGAACCAAAGACTGTTAAGCACAGGAAATTTATCTTTTTTCTTAAAAGATACCTGGAGAAAAGTGCAGATGCATAAGTAACATCTTAATACATATGACAAGTCAGGAAGCTTTCCTGGTACTAAGTTGATAATTTCTCTTGTGGTTATAGGAAGGAGATGATTTTTTATTTTTTTGTTTTATATCTTGGCAAGTTCAACACTATTTCCAATATTTCTTGTCTGGGTCCTGCAGTTATGAAACTCCTGATTTACTTTCATGTAGGGTGAGAGTAAGGATCTTTTTGTGCAGAGCACAGGGTGCCAGAGGCTTGTTGGCTTCTTCCAGGAAAGATGAAGTCATTACCTTTGATACTCTGTAAATACAAAGAGATGGGATCCAAGCACACCATTCATCTCACAAATAGGTGGAGATGGGCCAGCTGAAGTCGCTATGAAAAGAGTATAAATAGCTCTGTTAGCAGTGATGCAGCACCCACAACTCGGCTCCCTAGCCGTACGGGAATACTGA
Organism: Patagioenas fasciata; assembly: GCF_037038585.1. Taxonomy (NCBI): domain Eukaryota; kingdom Metazoa; phylum Chordata; class Aves; order Columbiformes; family Columbidae; genus Patagioenas; species Patagioenas fasciata. The sequence goes on along the minus strand of NC_092524.1, from coordinate 55,912,058 downwards.
AATAAGTTATAGAATTGCTCCATGCTTCTCCTGCCCTGTCACAGGACAAGAAAAATGAATTTTCCTGATGCATTTTTACTCTGAGAAAATATACAAGAAGGCAGAAGTGTTAGTTCTGGCTTTTAAAAGGCTAGAATAAGCAAAATGTTGGCAAGGGCTTTACACATAAAGGGTCAAACCCATGTTATGAGATAGCCATAGAGAATGGAAATAAAGGTGTCATGGGTAAAGAAAGGTACAATACCTAAACTTCTTAACTTCCTGCATATTGCAAAAGAAAAAAACAGAGAAGGAAAACTTATATGCCCCCAAGCACATAGTTGAAATACACACAAAATCAAGAAAACTCAATAAGAAGGCAAATTTTCACATTCTTTGTAAATGAAAGGTTACATCAGCCAGCAAACAGAGGTTGAGAACAGCAAAGGAAAACTTGAAATTAGACCACTTTGATGGCAGAGAGAGAGAACAAAAGGAGGTGACCAGTGGTGAGCATCCTGTGCTCAGAAAACATGCTGGGGAAATGCCAGAAACAAGTGGCAGATGAGAGTTTGCTTCTGCTTAAACTAGCTTCTTTCCTTGAGACGCTGCTCTGCTTAACTGGGTTATTTCAGTTTTACTCCTGAGAGTAGAGGCATTCTCAAAATATTTTTGTACATCTGACAGAAAGCTGGTATTACTTAACTCACTCTTTTTTTTTTTTTTTTCAGATTTTTTTACTTGTTTAATGCCCCTGGATTGAACTATATTATCCAGGTGAGCTGGGGGGTTTCATACGCTTGGTGGGAGATGCCCTCATGCCCAGGTATCCTAACCTGGGCACAGCACACCCCCTTCCATTTGCCACCTACCACATGCTCGCAGGGCAGCAGCCAGAGGATACTCCAGGGGCACACGCTCATTTAAATGAGAAAAAGACACAGATTTTCATAAGTTAAGCTCAAATGCAACAGCAGTAAGTGTATTAACAGCTGAAAGTAATGCTGTGTTTTACTGCAGGAAGATTTCCTCACTCCCTTGTGTCTGAGGCTCTACTACACGGAACAGCTGTGGGATGCTTTCACCTTGCCTAAGCAAACCACAGCTTCAGGAAACAGCTTTAACAACTTACCTTTTCAGAAGAGTCAGAGGCCTCTTCTGATGAGTAAAGGGGAAAAACAAACCCAACAAATAATCCAGTGGCCCAAGATACGACGTTTCTCCTGATGACAAAGGTAAATTCTGTAAACTTTTTCTTCTCTGTGGAAAAATACTTCACTTTCTGCCTAACCCAAACAGCTTGATAGTCCTTCATCTCAGATTTGTCTCTGTAGAGTTAGAAGAGCAAGGAAATTGCCTTTGCCCCATCCTCAGCTGCCACCAGGGACCTCCAGCTGCAAACCCCACACCACACTTCCAACCCTGCTGCTCTGAGACCACTTCTCTGTGTTTGTACATTGTAGAATCTGGCTTTATACACCTTGTTTTCCCCAGAACTTCTTGCTACCTCAGTGTACGGGTTTCCACAACACCTTAGCTCTGCCCTAAACATAACCACTTTTCCTGGGAGCCCCTTTCCAGGCAGGATGTTTATGGGGGGCAGGCTCCCATTTCAGCAGGTGTCTTTCAGCAGCTAGGAGAGCACCAAGACCAGCACAGCAGGTCTCAAAGCTGAAGCATCTCTGCCCTGAGCAGGAGCTTTGGTCTCAGATATGGGCATGGGAGGGAACTGTGTTATGGGACATATTTTCATTGCAGAAAACCTTCAGACTGTTGCCTCCAACTCAGACCACTTTTCAGAGCAGCCGTATTGCTGCAGTGTTCTTCAGTCTTCCCACTGCTAAACCAGTCATTGACGTTACAACAGCGTGACACTATACCCAGCAAGGAGAATGAGAAACAAACATAGCCCCAGATGAAATACAAAGAAAAATTAATTAAACATGTGTATAAAAATAATTACTTAGTGCTTAAAGACACATGCAAACTGACATTCTACAGATGACTCATACCTCCCTGCTTTTTTTCAGCATTTCTTTGAAGCCTGCTCTTAGTCATGTTGAGGAGAGTGTATTTGCTCACAGAGCCTTACTGCCTTCATTGAAAGGACTCACCCTGATCACAAATCCCTTTCACCACTGGCATGGCCACATCCACTGTGATGCAGCATGTAAGATCTCAAGATCAGCTCATGGGTATCCCTGCATCTTCCAGAGCTTTTCCAATATCCTGGAACATAAAACAGCTCAAAAAGCATACAGAATGACAAATAGTCAGATTTACTGGACATCAGCTTTTTTTACAGACTGCTGCAAATGTTCCGTTAGACTAGCTGTGACCTTGAAAACATTAAATCAGCTTGATTGCCATCACTAATTCTGCACATGAAGACTAACACCGTGGGAAGAATAGGATCATACTAGAAAATAAACTCAATGGATTTCTTTTTTCTAAGCAGCTATATTAAGAACCTCAGAGACCTCTTTATAATAGATACTGACAACCCCATCCCTCAGCCCTTTCTCTATTGATCGAAGAGCACAAAAAAAGGAATTTTAGACAGTCCTTACATTGCAACACTCATTACAGTCACAAATCCGCATACGCTACCCTTCCTTTAGGGCTCATAGCATTTCACTCAGGGGCTCCGGTGGTTGCACTTCCTTCCAAGAAATCCTGGTAGCTCATACCACCCTGCAAAGAGCTTCCTCTATAGCTGACCTGTACTAAGTATCCCTCACTAGCCTTTGTGTTGTTCCCAGACAGGAAAGAGGTGCCAATGGGTAGCAGTATTATCACTGTGTGATGTGGATGTATTTCTGGCAAGCTTCAAATAAGGGAAAGAGTGGGGCTGACACACCAGATATGCAATAGAATACACCCCACAGCTGCTTTGGCTGTGAGAGATTATGATGGTCAACAGCTGGTGCCATTGGGGGCTAAAATTGGATCAGAAGATAAAATAGGATCCTGGGCAAGGAAGAGGTTTTCAATTTAAACCTGAGATACATAAAGCAGAGAGAGCTAGCAATGTTAAGCAAGAATTTTAGCAGTGATGTTTTATAAGGAATTGACAGGGCTGATGTTATGAGCCAGGAAACCAGGAGCAGGGAGTTGCAGAAAGGACGAAAGGGACTTAGAGAGAAATGAATGTGTGCTCTGGGACATTTGTTCCCCTTTTCCCTTTGAGGGAAATGCTTCTTTTAAGCAGTAATAACCTCTCTGAAAAGCAAATTGGACTGAATGCTTTAGTGCGGCTGCAGGACGCTGCCCTGCTCCAGTGAAGCACTTAAGAACACACTTTCAGGCTTATGGTCAGCCCAGAAAGCCAAGATGACCACACACTTTCTTGGACAGAAATGCAAATATAAATGCTCTGCTGGATTCAGACCTAGGAGCTAGATTCTGCCTTCAGCTCCAGTCACGCAGCTTTAGTACGGGCTGGAGTGACAGCTGGGCAACACCACCCTACATGGACGTCAATGTAATATAAAGAATCATACAAAAAAAAAACCACTGAAGTGAACTGATGCATTTAACTTTTAAATAATAAAAAAAAATTTCCAAGATAGTTTTCAGTGACACATGCTGTACATCCTTCCGTCTCCACCACTCCTTAGGAAACCTTGGTTTCTAAAAAGTGCTTATTGCTTACAGGGTTCTACACATTTAGTTCCATGTAGCTTGAATTGATTGATATAAACTGACATATATTTTACTTTTACATCTGGACTTATTTAATTTCTTAAAACTGTTTCTCTGCAATGACATATCAACACCAATATTATCATGTAGAACTTGATGAATAAAAAGATGAACAGAAGGAAGAAACTATCTGATTGAAAAGAATAATATCCATCTTCTGTATACAAGACAGGAACTATAAATAAAAAGTTACTGATCTGAAAGGATATTGTGAAGTACTAGTCAGACTGTTTTACTGTTAGCCACACTTCAGTACCTCCTCCTGTAAACACAGCATGGGCTGATGGAGAAACAACCTGCATGCTTATTGATTTCTTTATTTAGTTTCCAGGCAGTGGAATTACAGCACAAGGGTCATTGTTTTTTGATCCTTTGCTATGTTCTGCAAAGGGACAATCAGTTATAAGGAATTTTTGAGCTCATTTGGTAACTGCAGAGATGTCTGTCTCTGAAACAGAATTATTAGCTGCATCCCTGATTTTCAAAGTCAGAAAAATTATGGTATTTTAATAACATGGCATTTTGATTCTCTTCAGGTTTTGTGGCATCAAATCAACCCTACTTTTGTCATTGATTATGCTGGGACCTTCTGTTTTCATTACAAGCAACAATATTTAAATCAATTTAATGACTAACCTCTTCTATTCTGATTCCTCTTTCCATACCTCATTATGTGTCTGAGATGAGGGGAATATTCTAGCATTTACACCAAGGATTTGTGAGCACTTCTGGCACTGTGGATGAAACACACTACTATAAAATTCTTATAATACCACATCATTAAAGTGCTCACAACTCAAATAAGACTCATATAAGTGACTCTTAAAAGCTGAGTTGGATTTAAAAATTATCCCTAAATGATCTGAGAACCCAAAGCCAGACAGAAACAAATTTCTCAGCTGGATTCCCAGACCTTTCCCCCACGGTCCTTCCATCCACCCTGCCACAGAGAGGTGACAGGAGTCTGGGGAATGCAGGGATGCAGAAACCTGTTCCCTTTTCAAACTCTACCAAGGAGAGAAACAGCATGTGTAGGGAAATATATCTACAGGAAAATATAAAGAGTGGGAGATTGCAGCATAATTCAGCATCCTCAGAGAGACAGAGTCCTGTTCAGGAAGACACCATTTCCACTTGATTCAGAGCAGTGGTGGCTGCTGGGGATAAGAGTGACACCAGCTGCTGCCAAGGGCCCTTAAAAGCTTCTTGAAGCCACTTCTCAAAAAAGAGGGGAGGGACGTTCAGGGGCACCTTAGCACTCTCTGGCTTTTTTTCTGTTTTATATTAGGCATTGGGGTTTCTTTGCTTCTTTAGAGTAGCATTTAAAAAACACTGACAAATAAAGATGTCACACGCTTTCCCTCTGAAATCATAACCTGCGCAGCATGAAATGTGGAGCTCTGGTACCAATGACTGACAGATACGCTCCACAGAAGTATGAGGTGGCCACCGATCATGGCAGGACTTTGATGCTGAACAGAAACCTTTCAGAGCCCAGAGACACCCCAGCTGTGGTCCCCCAATGTCCTGGCCTTTGCCATCGTCACTCTCACCACAGCAAAGCCAGCTGAGCACGTAACTCGATTAGGATGGGAAAAATGTGCACACTTGCCCCGCTCCCCTGAGAGCACGAGGAACAATGAGGCCAAGAGCCAGGCGCGGGGAGGAGGCAGCTGCAGGCTCACAGGCTGAGTTTTGTACCTCTGAAGATTTGTCACAGGGTTGTCAACAACAAGCAGGCATCTCACCACCTCTTGCTTTCCACCTCACTTTAGTGCTCCTGAACTCGTGGGAGAAGCAGTCTGACGCACAAGAGTTATGCAGTGAGGGGTGGTCTCAGCTTACAAAATATTTATGAGTGGAAGGAAAAAAAAGATTACATTCCGGGCTGAATACTCTGCAAATCTTATAAGCTGAGTCTCCGCCTCCTGCAGCCGGCACTCCCTCTTGCTGAGTAGTTTTGTTTGTTGATGGGACGCCATCCCCAGGGAGGGAGGCAGAGCTGAGGGCTCCAGCTGCCTGGACACAGCCTCTGGTTTGAGCTCCATAGGCATGAGACAGCCACCTCAGGGAGGAAACCATGATGCCAAGGTTAAAGCAGAAGAGTTGCAGGGTTTGTGGCTGGTGCCAAGAGGTACTGTCTATCTTTGTGAAAGTGGAGAAATGCGAAAACATAGGTGAAGAAATGAAAGAATGTCAGGAATCTTTATTTGATACCTTCTACCACATACACAAGGACTACTGACAATTGAGAGAATGAGTCCGAACAGTGTAATCCAGGTATTTTTCAGTGAGAAGGTGACAACTCAACAAAAAGTTTGCGTTTTTTTACCTCCACAGAATTTCCTTCATGCCAATGAAAATTTATGCAGGAAAAAACGTGGGCAAAGTATTATAGCTTTTTTGAACTTTTAGTTTTTATTTTAATCTGAAACAACTTTTCAGTTTGAAATTATTTTTCTATTAAGAAAACGAAAACATCCAAACCAAAATATGTTTAAAAAAAATAAAAACAAATTTCAACAAACAATTGTTTCGGAATCCCGTTCTGTGACAATCTCCAAACTACTGAAGGTTTTGCTTCAGCTCAGGTCGAAAACTATTTCAAAAAAAAAGCAAATATTCAATAGGTAGAAAAAGCACTTTCTCAGCATCTCTGGCGATGAGAGGTCATCACAGAGGGAGGAAAGCCCCAAGTTTGGGTGTTTTAACACCCAAACAGAACAGTAAGGGTTCTGTGTTGAGTCATGCTAGTGTTTGGCTACTGCCTTGGTAATAGCTGCGGTGTTATTTTAAGTCTTTGCACCAATGGAACCAGGCATATTAGTAATGGTGATATTTCAAATTTTGGAAAGTTAATTGCTGACTATGGTTGCCTTTCATCAAGTATAAAGGGCACCGGGCACTTGGTCTGTCAGGGTGCACGAAGGGCTGCTGCACCATGGGGGAAGGTCAGCCAGGAGCTGAGCACCATCTACGGTCATCAGATTTTTTGGCTTGCTCTGTAAATTGCAAAGATGGTGCAATGCACCGCTTCAAGGAGTTTGACAGCTAAACTCTTTTTTCTAAAATTGGAAGAACATAATCTTGTAGGACTGTCATACTCAGCACAGTATTAGGGTCACTTGGGGCTGTCCATGTAAAGAGGCTCAAGAAATAAGACCCCCTGTTTTGTGTAAAAGGCCATACATTTTCTACCTAAACTTGTAGTGAGGTGTGCAAAATTGTATGTTGCTCTAAGGATGTGGTTATATTTCTCTTCCTGACCTTTAAAACAGGAGATCAGTATGTATGAGAAAGAGGCTCACAAAACCTAGAAAGTGACAAAGGATGCAAAATCCATTTGCTAGTGTTTGCACAGCTCAGTGAAAACTATACATAAATATTATCACACAATCAAATAGAAATATGATAAAGCCACTGATGACTTAGTGAGATGGCTGGTGGTGATTCATATAAAGGAAAATGTAAAATATTCAGCACTGCAATTTTTTCAAAGCAGTTTAAGGAAATGCCTAGTTTCTGATGGAAGATGTAGACTGAATATTCCATTGTCTTGATTCTTTCATTGGTTATGTTAGACAGGCTTTAGCATCGTTCTTATCAACGATATAGTCTCAAACAGATCAACTGAAAATAAGGTAAATGAGGCAAAGAGAAATATCTCATTGTACAGGAAATGTAGTATTTTTCCCTGTCTGATTATTTGCCTTGTTTCTATAGCTGAATTATCAGCTAATGCCCCAAACCTGTAAATACCTGTTCGTATGCGTATTGACGGTAAAGGAACTTAGTACCTTAGTCTGAGTTATGTACATGCATAGTCTCAGCAGAGTGAGCATCTAAATTATGTCCTGGTGTGTATTATGCAATGTCAGCAGCAGTGTAAGAATAATAGTTTTGTGGTCTCAATTTTGAGTTTGAATCTACTAAAAATACGTATGTCTGACATTGTCTTCTTTTAGCTAACGCAAACACTTCATATTCTTCTCTGTTTGCTGACATTTGTTTGAAAATGCACAGCTCTAAATGCTGAATCGTTGTCTCACAGAATTCCTTTAGGCTCCAGAAATAATGGTATCAAATTGTTATAAAAATACTGCTGACAATGTGCACTGGATGCAAAGAAAACCACTGACTATCTTTTCTTGCCCACAATATCAAATTAACAAAACATCCACAACGCTGTCTTCATTCTTTCCTTATGGATCCAATACCAACATTTTTGCATTGCCATCATTATTACAGAAATAAGAATAGCATCTGCAAAACTGAAATTGAATGGATTAGTAACAGGAAAAAAAGGCAGCACATTAAAATTTGAAAACATATATAGTAAATTTTAATTCATATCTTAAATTGACAAAGCCAGAATTATTTATAAATCTTTTCTCATTAAGTTTGCTGCACAAACATTTTATTACATTTGCCCACCACCAATATCAATCCACCATAATACTGTTGCTCCTCAAGAAGGTAAGTAAGTAGTGTGGAAAGCTTACTCTGCATGAACCCTGCCATGGTGGTTCCCATCTGGTGTCCCAAGGTCATGCTGGTCCATTGACACTGCTGTCAGAGACTGACAATGTCTGAGGCTCTTTTTATTGTGACAGCTTCATGGTATCAAGGCCAGATTAAGATATCTGGGCCTTTAATCTGTTCCTGGAGACCTGGCTCCAGGAGGCATTTGAGTATAACAAAGTCTAAGCATCATAAAACAGGTCCGCCTGAGTCTAACTGGTGACTGAGCCTGCGGACAACCCAGAGACCACGTAGTAAACTTGCATTTCCCAGGCTGTGTAGGATGATAGTAGGAAAAAGTGTCTCTGCCAGCACTCCAGGCAAATGACCTAATTTTTCTCACCAAACAATGGATACTCCTGCTGCTATCTCTTGTGGGAGGGACTTTGTTCATTATTCTAGGAGATAAAGGAAGTCCAAAGCTGTTTCCCTCACCCACATGGAAGGGAGCTCTGGTGCTCTCAAGGAGGAGTGAGTCAGGGTGGTGCATGGATCATCTTAAACTGAACTTGTACTGGTTGCAGAAGAAGGGACCTCAGTGCTGTGAACAAAGCTAAGTAGCTTCTGTGGCGGGATATCCTTTCACTATACAGAGCTTGACTTGGGATCCAGGCTTTGGTACAAAATCCTGCTGTAGGGACCAGTTACAGCCCAAACCCAAACCCTTTGCAATCATGGACACTCTGTCAGTGACAGGCTACACATGGAGGACTGTGTGCCACGTACATGTCAATCCACAGGCATATTTCAGGATGAGCAGGCACCTTTCTAGGCAACAGCTGGATTATGTAAAGTTGTATCATTGGGAACAGTTGGGTGCTTTCAACCCTACAAATCGCCTTTCACGGAGTCCCCCGGTGAAATGAAAACAAGCAAACATAATGCTTAAGACAAGGAGGGTCTTATTGGATACCAGATGGTTCATGTGTAGATAAATATGTACGGATGCATCTGGGATTTCAGCCTGGCATGGAGGTTTCCATGGTGAACAGGTTTTGTTTCTCGTGCATCGGTGGTGGGGAAGAAAAGCTATACTGAGTTTGTAAAAGCCTTTGGGAAGAGCCTCCAAAATGCACAGCCAGGCACAGAAGCAGTGCTGGTTCTGCAGGGTGTCTGCAGGGTATCTGCTGGAAATAAGGGTGAACAGCTTTTTTGTGTTTTGTTTTGTTTTTCCTTTTTTTAAGACTGCATAATGTACTATTCCTTATATTGGTTAATTTTTGTAGACCTCTGCATTCTGCTCCAAAGAAGAAAAAGCCTCTCAGTAAACAAGAAGTGATTACATATATGTGCAGTGTGTTCCTGGGCTGCCAGGAGTATACTTGGGAAGAGAGCCAGAGCCACTTGGAGGCCTGGTTGGTGTTTTCTTTGGAAGGTTACTACTGGAAATTGCTGCTGAAACATTTTCAATGAGGTTCTTTCTTTCAGTTAGATGTATTTCTTTCAGAAACTTTCCAAGGAACAATATTTTTTTCTTCCTCCAAGATACTGGCTAGTCAGAAACAAAGTACTCCAGCCAAGCTTCAAACTATTTAATTAGTAAATTCTGCAGTGCTGCCTCCCTGGGGGTTTAACTCAGTTACTTCTGATCCCTGTTCCCCTCTCTGGGCCAAGTTCTCTGCTTATACCACAATGCACTCTCAAACGCCAATTCTCACTCAGAAATTATGAGACCTCCTGACATGGATGGATTAAAAGGAAATGTAAGACACTTGGACTTAAGCAATGCTTCTTGCCAAAGTTTCATTATGAAGTAACTGAAGTGGTTTTTTAAATTGGATGTCTACTGAATCAAAATTTTACCTGTGGTCCAGTGGAGGGATGGGTCTGGGAATTCAACCAGTAAAGCATGCCCTAGTTATCAGAATATGTTTACTGACTATCCTTAAAATAATAAAACTCTGCCCCATAGAAGACATTTATGCCACAGTAAATCAAACCAGCAGCTTCCAGAGGCTTCCAGAGGCTCCCAAGCTGGGTACACATAAAAACCGTCCTAAGGTGCGATGAGCTGCGCACTGCTGCAGAGGTACAGGCAGAAGGAGCAAAAGCTGCCCTGTTGGCTGGTACATAAGAAGATATATTCCTGTATGAAAACATGACTCCTGAAATAATGAATTTTCAGTGGCAGTTTTAGGAACCAGAGATGACGGAGGTAGTCTTTCTCTTCACTTTGTTGTGTGCATAATGTGATTTATATAGTTATATCTTCTTCTTTCTTAAAGTATTCTGTACCCACCAGACAACACACCAGGCACTAGTGGGGAGAATGTCACCTTCCTGTCACCTCAGGAAAAATTTTTCGTTCCGATAACACAAACAATCAAGCTACATAGGATAATTTAAAAATGAAATGGCATTCTTAGTTGACAGAAGCAAAATGTGATGTTTTCATATCTTATTAAGATATTGGATATTAATTTCCTTCTACTCAAATGCAAACATGAAAGTTCCTGTCACTAATGGAGTAATATTTTATTTTTAAAAATGTACTTTGGAAACTATCTCCATTATCTACAAGTAAAGCCAAAAATGAGACTATCGGCTTTTTCCTTGCCAAAGCAGATTTACCATTCAGCATCTGAAATAAGAAGTTTTATTCAACTATCTATACTGTAGTCACTGACTATAAGGTATCCATGATATATATGTTACCTAGTTGAATATTACTTATAGGTGCATGCTGAAAATGGCTCATGTAAAAAGCACAAGGGTAATTTAGGTAATTTGGCTCCAGCTGGTATTCAGGCCTGCGTGTATCTGCCTGGGTAGGTATACTTCAGATCTTTGTATGGAGCATTTTCCTCCCACAGTCATTCTTGCAAACATACTTTTCTCATATCATGAATACCAAATAAAAGGTAAAGGAATGGCCCTCAAAAGAAACCATTCATTTTTAGTTAAATGAATACTTAATGAATCTACTTAAGAGGTACTTGCCCCAGGATATTTCTAGAACTATCTGTGAACAGAAACCCATAAAACTAAAATATTAAGTGTTAAACTTTTAATGGAATGGGATAAAGCTTTCTTCCTGTTTCAGGGTGCAATAAAATCCCGGTGGCAAAGCGTGGAGCACATGGCTGCTGACGGTGCAGGGTGGCAGACACCTGAACACACTGCCTACGCTAACAAAGTACAACACACCCATAGCCAGAAACTCTTCCCCTAATGGCTCTGTTTGGAAAGGCAGAGTGAACACAGAGTCCTTGGGCTTTGTGACCCACCAGTTCAGCTTAAACACATTTGGGTATTTCCAGTGCTTGTCTTGGTGAAGATGCTGGGCCATGTCCGAAGGAGCGCAACTGTGATGAGCAGCAAAAGTTTCTATGTTACTTTGGGGGAGGGTGGGGTGGTGAGGGATGTTTTATGTTGTTTTATAATGCAGAGCTTTAATTTAGAATAGTAATAGAAGTACTTAATTAAATTTCATTCGTTAAGCATCTTCATGCTCACAAGAAGGTGACAAATATGGTCACTTGATGCAGACAGAGGTAAGGAAACATCGAGCATGAGAGCTCATCTCTTGCCTCGGACACTGCTCTTTCCCATGCTTCTCCTCTAGAATATGAGTATAAGCCACCCACAGAGTGATTCGGAGTTTGCTGGAAAAGGAGGCAGAGAAGTTCAAGAGAAACACCTGCAGAGAGGATCCCACCAGCGGCAGTGGCAGGCTGGGGATTGCCAGGTGTCTGCAGCATGTGCAGGTGTGCTCTGGGACACGAGCGCCAGGGCCATTGCCACATACCCTGATCAGCAGTAGTTTAACCAGAAGGAAAATGTAAAGTGGAGACAAATATATTTTAGCCATTTTTTTTCATTCAGGATGATCAAAAAGCAGAGTTTGCTAATTCCGTAGAATTACCAATAAATAACTATAAGTTAAAAACCAACCTCAGCTTAATCAGCTCCACAGAACTGTGCCACTAATGTTTCTCACCTGCTCCAAATCTGCAGCTCTCCCACAATCAAGGAAGCACAAATGTTTCCTCAGCTACCTCGGCATGCTCAGCACCTTCTTTCTGTGCCATTCTCTGCTTGTTCAAATCTCTGCTCATTTTCTCACCTCTCTCACCCTGTCCTGTTTTCATTGACATGAGATTATGTTTGCTCTTTTTTCTTCAGTCTTCATCTTGGATTTCATTTTAATTCATTTACTGACCTTTTCCCTTCTCCTAATGGTTTTCTTATTGAATGTGCAACACCACAAGAGACCCGTGTTTATGAGAGGTGCCCCTCAGGGTTTTCCAGGCTTGCTCTTATTTCCCACAATGAAGTTCTGTATTTTTGAGACCAGCCCTAGTCCCTGGAAATCAGTGAAAAGCTGATGACTGATTCCAGAGGGACAGGACTGATCACTGAAATCAGTGAGTTTTAGGAGCAAACTTTTTACAGCTCAAGCTGCTTCAATAGCAATCCCCCTTGTGCATGTGAAGATGCAATCCAAACCACAGTCAGTAAACAATTAATTGACCTGTTTTTTAAGAGACTATGTCAGAGTTAATGGGCAATGTACTTAGGCAGCTTGAGGCAGAATTGAGGTCTCATATTTTTAATGCTTCATATATTTATAGGTATTGAACTCTGAAGAAAAATTGTGATCATCATCATTGTACATTCCTGCCAAAAACACAAGTCATAGAATTTCACTGCACCAACCTCAGATAAAGCACATCAGAGAAGTGTAAAGGGTTAATTATCCTCACATTTAAAATATACTCTGTATTTACAATCTGGATTTCACTTAAGCCCCTCACTACAAGTTCTCTAAACGTCTCTTTTCAACTGCATAAACCTCTGCTCATTTCTCTCAATATAAGTACTTAGAGAGTGTGACCAGACTTTGAAAGCCACAAATTCTGTGAATTTCATAATATTTTGTGAGACACTTCAATATTTCTTCCATTTGCCTTTTCTTTTTAAACTATGAATAGAGCCTTCTTTCTGCAACCAGTCTCCAAAGGTCACCTTACAATGTTTTGCTATTTCCCGTATTAAGCAGCAATGTTTTTCAGCTGACATTCCAACTTCAAGTCATGCATATGAGCATGATATGAGCTTGCTTCAGACTACAGTGAGAGGGCTGCAAACAAGACTGCTGTATAATTGCTGAGAAAAATAACATCCATTGTCAAAAAGGGCACTTCATCAAACAAAATTTAGCTGCATGAATACGAGTGTCTTCAAATATTTGGTTCATGCTAAAAATATAGCACATTTATTAAAAATATATATTTATAAACATTGGTATGAACAGACACAGATGTTAAGCAAATGAGAAAGGAAAAATAACCATGTAATGTATTTCTCCCAACATTTTATCAGGTTTAGGCAGACCTTGCTCAATGGAATTGTTTTTTCATGATTGCACCATATGTTCGTTCTAAATAAAAAGCTTGTCAGATTCAATGTAAGTAAAAGCAAAAACCATGAGAAAAAAATCGTTTGACCTAACAGACACGTGATCTGTGCTATGAAGCTATCTTGGAGTTCAATCTCTGCGAGTATACAGTATACATTTCTAATTATATATAGTGTACAGTTTCTTTCTGGTTTTGTTTTTGTTTTGTTTCCTTTGAATTGTGTTAAAACAACATATCCCTGGTGGATTTCTTCAAAGCTACAATTTACATAATTGCAGTCATTTTCCCCCAAACCGAAAACCAAACTGAAAGGAAGAGGGCAGGACAGAAGAGTTAAGCTTGTTACTGTGTGAAGAAGTCTTGTTAAATTAGTTGTGCTTCAGCCTTCGCTGCCTGCAGGCAGTGCTTTTATGATGTGTTAATATAATACAGAGTCAATTCTGATTAAACAACTTGTCAATAGTTAGCAATGTTTGTCGTCACTCTTAATGGCTGTTTTATCTGGTCTATTTGCATGCCTCTCAGTTCACAACGTTGTGTAAATATACACAAAAATGATCACAATGAGGTTCAGAATTGTCCCAATAATTCCAAGCATCGCCAAGATGGTTTCTTCTTTGCTTTCCTTTTCTTGACTGCCTTTATCTTCTTCATTTCCACTAGTGATTACCATCTTGGTGGCCAGTTTCTTTATCGTCCCCTTCAGGATAACCTAGATTTAGGCAGAAAAACATCAAAATGGGTTGTTAGTTTGAGTTTCCAAGCTCATATTAACAGTGGACCCAACTGCAGAACTTTTGCCCCAAATGTGTTATATTAAGGGTTCGCTTTAAAAGGATTAATATTTTTACTAGCTAGTTAGTAAATGCTTAATTAAAATGATAGTTCAGCTAGCCTGTAGATTACTTATAACCCTCAATAACACTCTCTGCTTTTGTATCAGCAATCATTCATAACGCATATAATTCATCAGCAATGTCATTATAAACTTGATTAGAAATGTACCATTGAGGTGACGCCTACTGGAATCAGTGGGGACTTCATCTGTTCTGGGACCTCTGGAGACCACCTTGTCAAGTTGCAGAGACACTAGTTTTATACATCGGTGCCAAGAAGCAAGTGGACGAGAGAAATAAAACTGGGAAGATCTTGTTTCTTTTTAATAGGAAAAAACAGCACAGACAAAGACATTTTGTCTCCTGACGAGAAGGAAGATAGCAGTGACTTCCAATAAATAATTCAAAATAAAAGCAAAACCAAAATAACATCCATCTTGGCTTTTATTTTCCTCATTCTTAATGTACGATGAAAAGTTACTTGCAGTGCAGTGAGCTGAAATGTATTGATCTGCCTGCAGGGAGGATACAGCCATTTCCCAAGCAGCTCCAGCCCCTGAACTGCTTAAAAGAAAAGATTATTCAAGTGCAGGACTAACCCTGACTCCCAGCACTGCTGGAGCCACAGACAAAGAAGCTTACTTGGTCTTCCAGCCAGCCGCTGAGACCTGGGTAAACATTTGATTGTTCAAATTAGAAATGGATAAATTCCATCTATCTGTGTTTATCTAATGCTGCAAATTCTAATCTCATGAACAAACCAGAGCGCCCCAGAAAACTGAAAAAATTTGGCTGATGTCCCAGTGCAAACTGTTCTGCCAACAGCTGGGTTCAGACGATGCCGTGCTGTTGTCTCCCAAGCCGTAAACCATATCTCGTGGTGTTTCTGCTGCAGTAAGCGGTGGTAGGGTGCAGCAAAAAGTGCACCCCAACAGCTCCTGCCTATAAGAGGGGTTTGGTTGGAGGAGAAAGGGGACACAGGCACTTCCCTCATTCCTCCCTCCACTAACCCATGAAGCAAAACCACTAGATCCCATGCAGAATGTATGTTCGGGGTGGTGAGGGCTCCCCAAGAACAGGCCACCATCTGCATGGGCACACAGGTGTCACCAGCGGAGAGCTCTGACCTGCAGCTCCACTGAGCTCCTGGGCTGCACAGCCACAGAGCAGCAACCAGAGCACCAAAAGGCTGGAAAGGAGTGGGAGAGGTGAGGAAATCCTGCGATGGAGGAACTGAAAGGAAAAACAGAGAATCCAGACAAAACAAACTGTATTTTGTCACATCTGCAAGTTGTTCATATATAGGATAAGTATCTGCTGGCAACTTCCTAGAATGGGTGTCATGGTTGAATCCCAGCAGGTACAAGTGATTAGTGGTGAATAAGGCAGAAGCGGGGGCCTGCGGAGGTGCCACTGGCCTTTATACTTATGCTTGCGTTAGCATTTGTGTGTTTTGCCTTAGCGTCACCAAGTGATTCAGAGGAAAACAAGAACAAGGCAGTCAGTAACCTGAAGGTACACACAGCAGGTGCAAGTCAGCAGAAGCAAGGGCAGCCAGGCAGAGGGGAACTGCATCAGATTTTAGACCATGTTCATCCAGCAGGTCTTCGGGTAACTTCCCCCACGACAGCAAAGCTTCAGAGGCACCAAGCACCTCCCAGGGACACTGGCTCCTGTTGCCCTCTCCTCCAGGTTTCCTTCCAGCCCTCAGAAACTCCCTGATCCCCCCAGTTCCTCCAGCCACAGCCACCTACGGCTCTTTTCTGCACAATCTGCCTCTCCTAGCGGCTGAAGGTCTTTGTCATATTCTCCCCCAGCTGGTGTCCAGAGGAGGGCTTGGTTTCATGTGGTGGGTGCCCTTCCTATCTTATCAATTGCCACCATGCAGTCAGTGTTAGCTTAACGAGAAAATTGGTTCTGGGAAGTCACAGGAGAATTCCTACCAAAGCCATTTACATTAACCTCACAGCCCAAGCATATCCACTCCATGTGGCATCGGACCACAAACCCATATCCCAAGCTATGACATACAGCCGTTACTTCACTCACAAAGCCATGAGTCATTTGGATATCATGTTCTTTTCCCCTTCAGTAACTGAGAGTTTTTCCCTCTGGCCAAATGTTTGCATTTCACTGTTTATTTGAAAAATCAAGTGGGAACACAAATACGATCTGATAAAATCTGAGGCCTGGAATGCAAGGATTTGAGGGGAGGGTGAAGTCTTTGCTGGCTGGTTCCCACAAAAGCCAAGCACTCTTGATTCAGCACTCTGGCTCCCCCAGCATTATGGCCATACCCAAGCATCTTATGGATAGCCCTTCTGGCTCTGAAAAAAGCTGGAGATGGTACAATAGGTCTCTCTGTATCCCATGGTTTGGGAAGAGTTTCCCATTCACATCAACCTAAAGCCACACAGAGCAGCACAGAGCCCCAGCTGAGGTGGGTTTGCCCATGCACTGTATCCACCAACATTCTTGAGTATGGTGACTCTGCACCACAGGTGCTAGGCAATCCTGTTTCTAGGATTAATGTGATCAGAGGCAGCATGGGGGCTTCTGAACCCTTCTTACGAGCATCTCTAGTCTTTTCTTAATAAAATCAAACTGTGCAGCATGAAGTTAGTGTCAAAATCTTTCCTACAGGGCATTGGAGATCCTAAAATTAACATAAATGTAAAAAGTAGCTAAATCATTCACAAAAGAAAAAAAATAACTAAAGCTATTAGATATAAAGACAAAGCCACTGGCTTAGGGAATCCTTGAGCTGTGAATTTTTTGGAAGCGAAAAAAGTATTCTAGGGAAGAGCTACCACATCCTTGCTTTGTAACTGAAGTCTTTCCCAGGCACCCATTGCTGGTCACTGTGAGAGGGGTGGTTCCCAGGCTGCATGATCTGTGATCTGAGGTTGTACAATCACTTTTTTCTTCTTTGCAAGTTTTAGTTATTAGCGAGGAGATACTGAGCGGTTTGAGATCCAAACTCTGCCAACACATCTCAGGTTGCCAGATTATTTCTATCCCACTGAGGAGCCTTAACTGAGGTAGAAGGTCCCCAGTGTGATGCAGCAAAATATGCACAGAGACGCTGGTGACTGGGGTAATGATGAGCATGAAAGAACAACAAGGAGGCAACAGCAGTTAAGAGTTTATACATGGGCTGATGCAAAGTGTGATTTGTTGGAGGCCATCTCTGTTGCTCCAGCCATGCCTATGTGCTGTATTCGGCTCACACTATGATGCAGCCTGGGACTGAACGAACTGCACCCTTTTTTGGTTGAAATTACACCCAAAGGTGTGCTCCGTGAGCATTTCAATAAAAGAAATTTCAGTCCATGGGAGCAGGAGTCCAGACAAAAGCTATGAGAGAGACAGGGCGCAATGGGCTTGATATTAAGAGCCCTTTAACATTCAAACAGGACATGATCAGGACAAAACACAATTATATTAGTACTTTGCCAAATATAGCACTGTTGATATCAGGGTGAGT
This sequence comes from Patagioenas fasciata, assembly GCF_037038585.1. NCBI lineage: Eukaryota > Metazoa > Chordata > Aves > Columbiformes > Columbidae > Patagioenas > Patagioenas fasciata. Next base: position 55,894,167 of record NC_092524.1, on the reverse strand, counting down.
GTTAACTTCGAACTGTGAGGAGACCAGAATCAAAATTACTTCTCCACTTTTAAGGACTGACCTTGGGAGAAAAGGAGCACTCGCCTAATGGCAGACTCGAGCCTTTAACCTTCACAGATCTCATGCTTAGAGCGGTATTTTGGCTGGCTGGAGTTTGTGGGTGGTTTTTGCTACTGGGAAAATATTTGCTGTCAGTTTTAGTATAATTACACCAATTAAGAAAACAGAAAAGTCTTCTGGCTTTCTGGGTACCTTTTTTCAGCCTTTATTATTCTCCTCTGGAAATTGATTTCCTTTATTTGACATTGTTTCATAATTTTAAGACCCTTATGACACATTGCTCCTTTTATATATATCTGGTGGGACTTCATACTTGTCAGAAACACTACTTCTCCTTACCCAAAACTGCTGATGGAAATGCTGAGATAAGAGGGCTAGAGAGCACTAGATTTACCAGTTGTTTAATAACTATACTTATTCAATTACTACTTCATTAGGAAAGCACTTTCCTGCTACTTCAAAATTAATGTTTCCTACTTCATTTTGCAAGATTCATCATGAAGCTAACATCAGCCTTTTGAAAAGATATATATTCCAAAAAGCTATCAATGGAAATATATGTATTCCGTGTATTTTGCATTGCATAGGGGAGAAAAGTACAGTTCAGTGGTTAGAATGCTCTTGCACTATTTATCTCGTAGCACTACTGCTGACTCCTGATATATCTATGGGAAATTCACTTAGTCTCTCTCCGCCTCAGTTTCTCATCTGTGGGATTCTTTGAAGGACTGCCCAGACTATTTCAGAAAATGATCCCTAATAGAAGTGAGGCCTCACAAATACTTTAAAAAGGGGGAGCTGTTAACATGAAAAAATTCAAATCCAGCAGTGCCATAAAATACACCCATTACCATGTCCCCAAATCTGTGGGACCTATTGCACATCACTGTCATTGCAAACAGTCCAGTGAACTAGGTGAAGCATTTCTAGCAAGATGAAATAAGCCTTACTCATCCCTTCATTCTCAGTGGGAGTAGTGACTGAGCTACATGTGATGGTTTAATGGCAGGGCTTTGCAAAAGACAGCAGAAAGTGTACCTCTGTGAATTTACTAGACTATGTTTGTCACATCGAAGATACAAAGCACAACCCTCTCAAAGTACCTGCCATGACATATCTGTCAGCTTTTGAATATGTTGGTACCTTGACTTGGTCTTTAAAAAGTTTTGTAATCTAAAATAATTTCTCTTCTAAGCCATTATTTATGAGGTCCCTAAGGAGGCTGGAGTGGAGGATGCAGCCAGCAGAAGCAGAAGGAGAGTTCCTGGGAAGTCAGAGGAGAGGAGGATGGTCCAGGCTCTGCTGGGGCCCTCAGTGCTCGTCCCAATCAGCCCCAGCTGTCCTGTATTATCTGGTACTTAGAAAAACAACAACAAAAACTTCTGAAAAGCTCCCAGGGTCAGATGCTCAGTTAGTACAAAGCAGCCTTCCTCTCCTGAGTTCAGCTGAGCTACCTCTGTTTACTCCGGTTGAGGATCTGACTCCTTATTCAATCTAGCATGAATATCAGTGAGCACAAATTTTCTATTCTTAATCCATAATCACAGACAATCACCAGCCAAATTGTTTTGATATTTAAACTTGTTTACAGTCCCCAGGCTATTAGTTGTGATGACACATTAAGAGATAAGAGAGCTTTAATTTTCTGAGGATAGTTCCACCCCCTGGGTATAAGAAACACACCGTAGAAACTTGTTTTGATTAGCAAACTGAAGAGTGCAACAGAAATCGTACAAAGCAGAGTTTGAGTTCAGGGGCTGCTGGAACTGATACCTTCCCTTATCTCACAAAGAAGTGCTAGAATTCCCAAGCAGGGAGGAGAGAGTCCTTAAGGATTTAACCACACTTGAACATCACAACCAAGCAGAGTTTTGTTCCTTTACTCCTGACAAGTTCTTTTAACCTCATTTTCTTCAAGGGCAGACTTGTGAAAGCTGGGTGCTCAGCTCAAGTCCTGCACAGCCCCAGGCAAGGTGCTGAGCAGGGCAGTGAAGTGGGTACCACAACTGCTGCCAGTGGCTTGTAGGAGGAAGGCAAAATTTTCGAACATGTTTGTGCTTGTTAGCAGTCCTCATTCTAGGGATTACGTTGGCATATTCTCACTTCTGTGATGATTTTGTATCCACTTACCATCCTAGTGCTAAATTGACTGGAGAAGTCCTTTCCTAAACTCCACTAATAAAATGCGCTGTCAGCTATCAGTTGAGGCCCTGCTCAGAGAAACACTGGTGGGTGTAGGGACATATATTTATATTTAGAGTTGTACTTCATGGAACTTAAAGGCACTATGTAAGTGCAAGATAAGGCCAGAAGAATCTCTGGAGCCATGAGAAGCTTCACTAAAAGCTCATTCAGACACAGCAGTTTGCACAGGCTGTGTGCAGTACATATGACAAGCTGATTAATCAAAATGACATGAGCAGAAACTCATGGTAGAAATCAGAACACCTGAGAAAGGCAGACCTGCCATAAGAGAAGGGAGAGGGGAGACAAGGAAAGGTGCCCAGGGAGTGGAGTTTCATTAGAAAAACAAGATCAGAAAGAGCATGAACGTAAGCCAGGTTCAATAACACTCCCCAGCAGCGAGACGGGTGCCTGAAGCCATGAGACGTCTCAGCGGAGAGAGGACACAAGCACTTACGTAGTCCTCAAGCAGGAAAGTAAATGCACGTCAGGCTGCTGCTGTGCTGGAGGGTTTTAGTCAGTGGGAAATACACGCTATTTATAGCACCACAGCCAGGATATTTCCCAAGGTCTCAGCAATGTGAGACCTCCTCTAGAATAAAGGGAAGCACTCAGCAGCAAAGAGGCTATTCTGAGAGGGCAGAATTCAAATCAGTAATGCACTACAGGGCTCATCCTGGCCTCCACCATGAGTGATCCAGTTTGTTCTGGCAGCTGTTTTTGCCTCCCCCTGGCTGCTCAGTACTTAAAAGGGGTAAAGGACTTGCAGCCAGTTTTACAGTTTAACTTTCTCCTCATTTATGTCTCTGGGACCATGCACAACCCTGAAATGCTCAGGATACCTATATTATCAAGAGACCAAATATTTTGAAAACAAGTATCTCTATCTTAGAAACAAAGTTGTGATCTGTAGCAGAATAATGATCCTTAAATACCAGGCTGTTGTTAATACTGCAGACTTTCCTTCACCTGCCTTTGTGCAGACTGTGCTACCCGTAAACTCCCAAACAGCTTTTGGCTCCTCCACCTACAGCCAGGTATCCCATACCAGGATTCATGAGGCTTCATGAGTCCTAGTTTGTGAAAGAAACCAACTTGACTGAAATGACAGTAAGCCACCCTTTACCTATAGCCCTCTCTCCTTTGTTATGAGATGCACTATGAAGAATGAGTTGTTATTGATCAAAACTAACAGTCTATTTAAAACACAACTAGAAGTGATTTTTATAATTAAAAGTCCAAATTTTACACATCCAAAGAGAATTAATTTTCTCACTGGGCCCAAACAGTGGTGAAATTCCACTACAATTCTGGTTGCTTTAGTCTGTCATATTCTGTGTTCAAAATCCATTTTCCTGATACAAAGCACTGTGCTTGATTGCTTGGTGCTAATTCAGAAGCAGAAGCGTTTGATTCTCAGGTGGTGCTGGGGCACACATTTACCATTTTCCTCCTTTTAAGTACTTCATATTTCTTTTCAGGCCTTTTAAATCAAAAGAGTATTTCCTCCCTCCCATTCTTCTGACATTAACTCCTGATACCCTCTCTGTCAACAAGAAGAGAGGAAAAATTACATGGTCCTTGTTTATTTTGTTCACGTGAATCCCTCTGCAATGTTATTTGAACCTGCTACTGCATTCCTCATTGTGTAATTTGGGAAATAGTGAGAAAATTGCTTTTATTCTGCAGGCCACCTAAAATGCTGTAAGTCTCTCACCGTATCCTGGTAGTCATCCATTTTCAAGACTGAAAAATCCTGGTCTGTCTAGTTGATCGTCATACAGAAGCCATTCCATGTTTCTGGTTATCTTTCTTATCCTTCTCTGTCTTTTCTAGTTACATGAGGGAGTTTTGGGGCAACAAAGGACAAAATTCTTCTGGGCTTCTGGTATTAACGTGGAGCCTGTGTGCTACATCCTATGAAGATGTATTGTCCTTATTCCAAAGAGTTTGTAACTTACACAGTTTGTAGAAGAGACACTTTTCATTCAAAGAAGAAAAAAAAGAAAGGCGAACGTCTCTCCCTCCCACACCCCAGAAATTATGAGAGAATAAAGATTTGAAGTCAGAGTTCTCTCTCTTAGTCCTTTGCCCATCTTTCCTGAGCTTAAAAAGCAGAACAACAAAAAAACCTACAGTGAGCACACCTGGATGCTGGTATATTCAGTTAAAAATAGCCCTGATGAAAGCCATAAAATTTGCATTTTTGCCCAGATAAAAGTAGCATTAACACATTAGCTGACCTAGCCATATGAAAGAATGAGATGTTAAAGTATCTCTTTCCCGATTTTCTATTTCAAGGACATCTCCAGGGTTCTCTTTTAGGATCAAAAATACATTGAAGCCCTGTAAAGGAAAAAACACAATACCCAAGTCTCAGTGAAAGACAGGTCTCCGTCATCTGCCAGAAGGCACACAACCTCTGTCATAAGCAATTTGAAGGTCTGCCCTCACCACTGCACGTTGGAATGGAAACTGAGCTGCTTCAGAAGAGATTCAAGAAGTATTAAGAGATAGAAAAGAGATACAAACTCGTATTTATTTTTTACTATGTAATGTCTCTAAATTTGGCCAAGGACAGAAGATAATCTGACCTATAATGGATCTACCTTTACCTCAGAATTGACCTCTCCTTACAAAACAAACATGCATCAGAAGAGCATCAAGAAGCCTGAGGGATATAACACTAGAGCTTCTCTAGAAAAGAGCCATGAGTTTGTGGGTAAAACAGCAATCTAGAGCCTTTCACTTCCAATTATATTCCAGTAATTAATTACAGATACATTAAGGAACACTGCAAATAGTTCTAGCCAACTGACACTTCGTGATTTAGAAAAGTTGTGTTCAGGTTTTTTATAGCTTAAAAAAAAATATTTTAGTTGAAATTATGCGTGCCAGCCATTTGTCTCAGGGTTAGTATTTTCTGGGAAAAACGCAGTTTTGCTGTTTACAGGAATAATGCTTGGAAACTAACCATTGTTTTATCCGTATAGAAAGCTGTCAACTTCTTCTGTTAAATACTCAAGTATATTCACTGCACTGAAAATTATGTTGTAGCTGAGATGACCTGATATAAGTGCTGAAGAAAGTCTTGTGCATCTGAGAATGTGTTTGGTTTTAAGTGATCAGTTTTATAAAAGAAATTTCTTCAGTTGTAATTTTTTTCTTCCTGTTTGATTACTTTCTCAGCTAAAAGCATCTTTGCAGAACTTCAGTAGGTTGAGATGACAGTTGTCAAAATGAAAATTTGAATAGCAAAAGGTTTTCAGTTTGGTTTTCAGAAAAAGAATTCTTTGTTTATTTTTTTCTGTAATTGATTTGCAAAGACCAGCCAAAAATGCCACAATTAAAGGTGATCCAGGATTAATTCAGCCTCCTTCTCTTCATGTGTCTTCAGGTAGGTTTTAGGCTACGTACTATTCTGTCCACCAAATTCCAGCTTCAGTCAGAGAACAGTGCATTTGTCATAGAAGAGGAAAGAAAAACACTTTTTCTTGTAGGATTCTTCAATTTTTTAATTTTTTTTCCAGAATTTAAAAAGTGGCAAGAAAGTCCGAGAAGAGGAGCATCAGTCTTTTGTCTGCAGGCGTGAGATGTTGCCCTGAGGAACGGGACAAGTCATTCACACCACGCTTGTCAAAGCTGGTCCCTCATTCTGTATTTCTGGGAGTCTGCCTTGGGCCTGGGGGTTTGAATGTCTGAAAGTGGTGAGTACTGGCCATTGCAGGGGAAGCCAGTGGGAGCTGCAGTGCGTGCTGCCAGGTACTCTCAAAACAATTACATCAGGCATACACAATTATGACTACTTGTAATCTTACTCTTTTTTGCCGTAGGTTACCAGCTGTACTATGAAGTCGTGATACCCAGAATTGCTATTCAGGTGCTGCAAATGGAGATAAGTCAGTGTCTGCACATGGCAAGGACCTGCATGGTGGAACACCCTGGAATGCCCCGCTGGGAAGTGATTTTGCCTTCGCAGCAGAGTCTGAGCTATGCATTGAACAGTGAAAAGAAAATCAAGTATTGAACTCACAAACTGTGTCATCTATTATGCGCACCAAGCGAGACTCAGTTCCTGGGCAAAAATAGTCTGTGACTGATGCACCTGTGCAAGGTGGCAAATTAATGGAGTAGAGACAATTTTACTTGCAACATTTCTTAGCTTCAAGTGCTGAGCTGTGCAACCTTGATAATGTTCTTTTCACATGCTGTTTTGTGTGTAATTATTACCTATATCAGCCCAAATTTAAAAATACAGTACTTCCCTATTGAATGCCTCTTTTAGTACACAGTTGCAGCTGACTCTTAAAGGTGCCAATAACCTGCAATTCCTGCTGAAGGCTACTGGCACCATCACAGCAACACCATCCAAACTCTGAAAGTTTCAGAGCTTCTTTCAAAACCCTGGGATGAGCCCTCCAAAATGGAGGCAGCCAAAAATCTCTTTCCACTTTCAAAATATTAGACTCGATGAGATAAAATAACAGATAATTTGAGGAAGGAGCTAGTTTCTAAAATAAAGTTATCAAAGTAGGATAACACTCCAGGCAACCAGCTCCCACACCTTTTATCATCATCATTAGTCATTTATATTGCAGCAGCATGCAGCATCCCCTGCTGACGTCTGGGCTAGAAACCAGCCACAGACAGTGAGAAGGACACCCAGCCCAAGCAACTTACAAAATTACAACAGTATGAAGTATGTGAAGGTGAGGGGGGAAGGACAGAAGGTTGAAGTGAGTTGCTGGAGGTCTATTTGCACAAACCTGGCACAGCCAGGAGAGCCAGGCCCTCGATCCACAGGAGCAGCTGTCCCTTTGACTTGTGCTCAGAGCAAGCATGGCACGGGGGAGAGGTGGCGGGTCGAGTTGCACCAGCCCCACGCTCCCAAGGAAACAAACTGGCTGTGTAGAGACACAGCTGGGAAACACGAGAGCGAGGTAACACATCTTCTCTACAGGACTCAGGGTAGAGCCCTGTGGAACAGCAGAGAAGTGATATTTGGGAGTGAAAAGGTCACAATTAACTCATCAAGTGCTCGGGCAAGACCATCGGGATGGGCAGTGAAGAAAGGTGTATGGGAAGAGCTGGATTTCCTAAGCCCCCTGCACCGGCACGCTGCTATAACTAGTGCTTGCTGTTGGGAGTTGTGGATATCACAGTCACAGAACAGTTGAGGTTGGAAGGGACCTCTGGAGGTCACCTTGTCCAAACCCCCTGCTCAAGAAAGGCCACCTACAGCCAGCTGCCCAGGACCATGTCCAGATAGCTTTTCAATACCTTCAGGAATGGACACTCTACAACCTCTCTGTGCAGCCTGTTCTACCACTCAGTCGCACTCACAGTTACATGTTTCCTGCTTTTCAGAGGTTTTCCATTTTTCACCTTGCATCTGGAGCAATGCCCTTTAGATTCACTTTTTAGAATCATAGAATCATAGAATCATTTCAGTTGGAAGAGACCCTCAGGATCATTGAGTCCAACCATAACGTAACTCTAGCACTAAACCATGTCCCTAAGAACTTTGTCTAAATGTCTTTTAAATACCTCCAGGGATGGTGACTCCACCACTTCCCTGGGCAGCCTGTTCCAATGCCTGACAATCCTCTCAGTGAAGAAGTTTTTCCTAATATCCAATCTAAACCTACTCTGGTGCAACTTGAGGCCATTTCCCCTTGTCCTATCTCTTGCTACTTGGGAGAACAACACTCTCCATGCTGCAACCTCCTTTCAGGTAGCTGTAGACAGCGATAAGGTCTCCCCTCAGCCTCCTTTTCTCCAGGCTGAACAGCCCCAGTTCCCTCAGCCACTCATCATCACACTTGTGCTCCAGACCCCTCACCAGCTTTGTCACCCTCCTCTGAACTATGTCCAGCACCTCAATGTCCTTCGTATGAAGAGGGGCCCAAAACCGAACACAGTATTCAAGGTGGGGCCTCACCAGTGCCAAGTACAATGGCATGATCACTCCTCTAGTCCTGCTGGCCACACTATTCCTGATACAAGCCAGGATGCTGTTGGTCTTTTTGGCCACCTGAGCACACTGCTGGCTCACGTTCAGCTGGCTGTCAGTCAACACCCTCAGATCCCTTTCCACCAGGCAGCTTTCCAGCCACTCTTCCTCGAGCCTGTAGCGCTGCCTGGGGTTGTTGTGACCCAAGTGCAGGACCCTACAGCTTATCCCTATTCTCTTTAAAAAGATACAAATAATGTTGTAGCTATAGATCTGGAGAGATTATTTGCATAAGTCTTCCAACTCTGTACAGTGTACCTAACAACCTGTGTTGTTTCTCTGTCTGCAGTGGGTACTGTACTATATAAGGAACATATTTTGAAAGCTAATGTAATGCAACATACACATCATGTTGCCTCAAGGTCATGCTAAATTGTGTCTGTTTATATGATGCATCTTGACATACTGTAATGTAGTGCCAGCAATTTAAAACAATGCCAATATAAAATATGAAGAAGACCAAGAACATAGCCACAGAAACTGAAAATATTTTACAGATTTCTTATATTAAGACTATTCAGTAGCACACTGGTCATTCTTCTTAAGGATTTAGGGACAGGAATGTATATTTTGCTACACTTTTCTTCAATGAACACCAAGAAAAATTCCGTCCACAAAACCTTGAGTAAAACTACTGTTAAAAGAAAAGCTAATCTGGATTTATGTCCCCAGAACAGAGGCAAATTTAACTCTGATTTTTTCTAAAACATAAAATGGATTCTTAAAAAATATTGCTTGCAATAAAGAGGCTGCTAATAATAAATAAAATATTCATAGTGTCTGAATTATGCAAAATTGGTCATTGGAAATGACTGTAAGTCCCAGGGTCCTAATAACACATAGGGAGAGCACCAAGTCCCACCGAAATGGTGTGAGAAGTAAATCAATAACAACATACCTAGAAACAATAGGTTCATAATGTTTCATTCAACTTAATTTTCAAAACAAATTGTTTATCTATTAAGATCACAGAGACCTGTTTTCTATTCTAGCAGCAGCCACAGCATCCCTATAGGGCTGATGTTTTCTCAGTTCAGATATTTTTCTCACGTTTGTTAAGTATCCATTTGGCTCTACTCATATTTTTAAGGCCAAATGGTTCTCTAGGGAGATATTTATTTGTTTCTTCCCTTTTCATGCTGTAAGGTAGCATCAGGGAGTGCTGCGGTGAGGTGACTGGTAGAAACAAGCATATCAGTAACAAAAAAACTTGTGATCACAGACCATCTAAACCCACAGAAGATGGTAGCCTTGCAACGCAACAATATTCTTCAGGCTCTAGTGACAGAAAAATCTTTCTTCATGAAGCAAAACTGGGAAATGAGCACTTTTTTTTTTTTTTCTTTTCCCCGGTGTCCCTCCTTGGAGTCTCTAGAGCTATAGATCAATTGCTGGTGTTTAGTGACCTCCTGCCCAAGAGTGTAGGGCCTTCTATGATTAATAGAAGAAATATTCAGATATTGCCTGTTCATGACTTAAGGAAATTCTAATAGATATTAAAAAAAAATGAAGATCCTGCACGAGTGGCATTTCTGAGATAAAAATAAAAAAATAAAAAAATAAAGATGCAAAAGACACTTGGGCCAAACTTCTCCAGAGGCCATCTGAGGGCGAATTCAAAAGTCTGAACTAAATATTACTTAACTTGGAAATTCTGACCAGAATCATTCGTACACTAAGAAAACTTCTGGATTTACTTTACTATGTAGTAAGGAAATGCAGGGCTGCTTGATAGGTAAAACTCAATGCTGGTTCTAATTCTGGACTGAGAAATGTTACCTTCTAGAGAATACTCACAGACACTGGTAAACATAATTAACCTATTCAGTGACATCACAACATTCCTAGATATTATTATTTCAAAAAATGTAAATTAAACAGGCAGTTGTACTGATTAATGTTAGATGTGAAAGGAATAAGACTACATGATTGAAAAATTGAATGTGCAAAGTGCTTTAGAATACAGCATCACTCTATCACCCATCCAGAAAACCAGAGGCAGAGGTGCTCACTGAAACTCCAGAGAAACCAACTCTTTTTCTTGGTTTCCAGATCAGTACCCTACTCTTTACACCACATTGTCTCTCTGGATCATCTGGTTTAAACTGATGCAGCTCAGCTTCAGTTTATACCAGTTGAAGTCTTGCAGCGTAAGCTTTTTAACAAGTCACTTTGCAGCACCAATAATTTAATTCAGCTTAACAGAAATATAGAAATAGAAACAGTAAAATGTCTTTTGACCTTTGCTGTTGGCTACAATCAAAACTGTGCAAAAAAAAAAGAGCAGAGAGAAAATGTAGGACATACGCTCAAGATGATGAAAAAAATGTTTGGGCATGTAACACAGTACATTGACGAAAACATTCAGGAACAATTCATCCTGCTGAAAATATTGTTCCCAAGAGGTTTCAAGGGTCAGTGTCATCTTCTATTCTGCACCGCACAAGTGCCAGCCACAGAAGACCCACCCACAGGCCCTACACTCTTGGGCAGGAGGTCACTAAACACCAGCAATTGATCTATGGCTCTAAACACTCCAAGGAGGGACACCGAAAAAAAAAAAAAAATTGCACATTCCCTTTTTTTGCTACTATATATATTATTTTGCTAAAGAAGAAGATTGATAAAGCACTAATAATGACACTGTCCTGTCAATTCAGTGTTAATCAATGCCAATGATATATGAAAATAAATCAACACAACACAGAAAAACATCCTTAAACTAAATTTCTTTCTGTTTCCTCCTGATACAGAAGCAGCGTTCCAAAGATTTCCATTTGCTTGAAGTAATTTTTCTCCAAAGACTTCCCAGCTGGTTAATTGCATTCACAAAAGCCTATATAACTTAAAAATTCAAGGTAAGTTCTATTTTGCTTGTCCTGTCTGTCCTTAGCTTCTCCCAAACATCACTGACACAGTTAACGTATGTGACCTTTGTTCTCCCCTTAGGGTTGGCATTTTGTGGCACTCTCTACACCACTCTATTTTACGCTGAAGCTGGAAGCCATGTTGCGCAGGCCATGGGTCCAGCAAGGGCCATCCTTTTGTCACCCAGAGGCTTTTTTTGTTGAGTTTGGCATGGGCATTGCCTCAGTCTGACCACAGACCTGGCTCTGCATCTCCGGAAGCCTTTCAAGTTGCAGTCTGACATTTGAACCATACTTTTCAGTTCCTTAGATCTCTGGATGCCAAGCACACTCCAATAATTCACACAGAAACTCAGCACAGTGACTGGCGACTGAAATACAGCCAGCTCTTGAATGAAGCACAGGCAGTTACAAAGGAAAGAGCCATGCCAAATGGTCCAGAGGAGAGGAAGGGATGAAGACTTTTTTTCTGAAGAGAAAGTGTATGGCAAATTTATATAGGGAAATGTCTCATTCCATGAATCAAAAGATGTAACCTTTATTTGCCAAAAACTGAAGGGCCTAAAAGCTCATAACTCTACCTTAGTATAGCAATTATATTATCTTTCCTGTATTTTAAAAACCCAACACAAAAGTTTAATGTTTCTGACAGTACTTTTCAAATAGAAAGTGAGAGTTACAGTAGACAAACTCCAATTTAAAATCCCAGTGGGGCTGACAGCTGCGTTGAAGAAGAAAGCTTTTTCACAAGTGCAAGCTTGTGGGTTGACTTTAATAACGGACATTTTCCTTTCACAGATCCAATATTTATATTCTTTTTGTTATTTGAAAACCTGTCTGGGGACACTTAAATCTGCCTGCATCATAATTACACTCGTCCACATTTCATGCCTATAAGCAGACTAGGACCTATGGCAGCAGCCATAGGAAAACTGGACAATCTACTCTGCACGAGTTAGTAAGAAAGACTCCAGTTATTTTTCCAAAAGGATAATCTGTTTTATGGAGAAGAAGTTAATTCTGTGTCCTGGTTTTGTTAAAAACAAGACCAGTTCCCCTTTAGGGATTTTTCTTTCAGCTAAGTTCTAGGTGGCTATACTTTTCTGAGTTTTAGCCTGCATATTCTTCCTAGGATGCTGTACTCAGTGCTGATAAGAGACCAACGGAATGCTGAAGCAGCTCGTGTTTAGATTTATTACTATTGTAGCAAAGAAAAACTGATAAGTTTTCCCACGTTCCGTTGTGAGAGGGGTGTGTTTGAGGAGAGGTGGATGGAACAGGTAACTAGAACTGACCAACGGAAGTATTCCATCCCATAATCGTCATACCCCCTATATAAGACGGTGATCATGAGGGTCACTCTCTCTTCGACCATGGCTGACATCTAGAGAGGACCCTGCCTGTGATCTACAGGCCTCAGGCCCTGCATCCTGCAACCAGGTTCCAGTTTGCCATGAAGTCCTGCCCATGACTTCCGGGGGCCTGAGCTGCAGCTGCTGGAGCCACCAGCTCCGCGCACCCAGCTGCTGCTGCTGGAGTGACGCCAGCTCCACATCGAGCACTTGAGATTGGTTTTGTACATTTTGTATATATATTCTCTACTTAATAGTAGCATTAGTAAAACCCTTTAAAACTCTCCAACTTGAAGTCTAAGTCTCTCTTCCTTTCCTCTTATCTTTCCAATCATGTTTCCAATCTAAAGGAAAGGGGTGGCGGGAAATGAGGGGATAACAGGGAGCGTCTGCCACAGTTTATTGCTGCCTTGCCTTAAACCATGACGTTCTGTTAAATTTTCAGGAAGCTAAGGTTTGGCCAGGAGCATTTTTTGTCTTATTTCTGAAAGAAAAAATCCAGAGGACTCCTGAGTCTGTCTTCCCAAGCTCATGACTCTCTTTCTTCCAGTTGTTCTCAATTTCTCCTTCCTTTCTCCAGCCCTTTCTTCACTGGAGCTTGCTTGGAGTGTGCAAGCCAAAGCAGGAGCTGCTCACTGGCAGGGAATGGTTGCAGGTAGCTTGCAGAGCAAAGAAGCGTTGCTGCGGCTCACTGTGCTTGAAGTGAAAGAAAGACAGATGTAGGTTGGTAGAGTCCTTCCAAGAGAAAGCTTAGGGTTGTACAACTCATAGCTACATTCAAACCCTCACGAATAATCCAAGAATCAGGCTTTTTCTGGAAACCCACTGGCAGTGTTTTACTTTTAATAGCGCTGCGTCTTGGTCTACAAATGTCAAAGGCATATCCGTAGTGATGCGCTGCTGCAGGCTGGCCTTGGGAAACCCTTCATAAAAATCTGTCAGCGAGGCTGGGTAACTTCCCTCCTCTGACGAAGTCATCCGCTCTGGTCACAGCTACACTCTCTGCACTCTCCCTGGGGCTACAGTAAACATTACTGAGGAGGAAACCTGCATGGCTTACAAATGCACAGCACTTCACTGCATGTAAATATTTGCAAATTATTAAGGAATAAAATAGCTTTGTTACAGATACCTGCATATACACCATGCTCCACCAGCATGAGGACCATGCCACCCTCTGTACATTTCACATCCAGTTAAGAACAAACTCTTCCACAGCACACTTGCAATAACATTTTTGCTGTATGCTGCTGCCTGTTACAGGAAGGATGGCTGAATGGCCACAGCACCAGGTGGGAACTGGGGAGTCAGGACCTCTGGAGTCCTGGGTGCATCTCCGTGAGCATGGTGACACCCTTTTCAGGTGTGAAATTGGTCAGTGTGAACGTGTCTGGCTCTGAGAAGCTTCATCTCCATCCTCCCTGCTCATTAGCACTCTGTCTCCAGGTATCTGCTGCCAGGAGGACGCTGTGCAGAGCTACCAAACATTCACTGAAGCACCAGATTTCCATCTTGTCAAGCATGGTACAGGCTGCTTCTCCCTCACTGTTGCCAGGTGGTAATTGCTAACCAGGAAAACAAGGTTTTGCAAAAATGACTGCTCTTCATAGATGGCACATTTCCCTCTCTCAAGAGCCATAATCCCTCTGTCAGGACAAATCTCTGCTGCCTTCCTTCTGTTTTCTCATTCCTGACTTCTTGTAAATGCTAATTTGGGTTTTTTTTCTGTGTCATTCATTCTGCTGTCCAAACTGTAAACACTATAATGTTGCTAGTCATCTCATCAAAGGAAGATTTACAGATGTTTGGTCTTCATTATTTTATTATAAATTTACACTTCTTTTTGTTGTTGTTGGTTTTTAATACAGCATAGTAAACAAGGTATTCAAGACCTCCCAAACATGGGTTGTAAATCCTGTTCCAACTTGCAGTTATTTATAAGAGACATCACCTATATCTCTGCTGCAGTCATAGGACTGCTGCACACATATCCATGCCCAAGGCAGCTCCAACATAGCCAGGAGGGAGCAGAAATTTCCCAGAAAGTACAAGAGGCTTCCACTCGCATGAAGAGCAGCTACCTGCAACCACAGCCACAGTCCTGCTACCTCCATTAGACGCACCTCAAATCCCCTGCCCTACCATCTTCCCTCTGCATTTTGCTTAAACCAGCTAGATCAATGCGTGCTGGGTACATTCATACTGGCTGTTTAGTATGAGTGTAAACAAACACCCTAAATGGAGATATGCAGTAATTTTATGAGGAGGAAGAAGAAATCAGTTCCTTTCATTGTCGATCATTTTCACAGAGTTTTGTGGCTGACAAACAGGCTCTTTGAGTGATACTAAAGAAGACGTGTGCTAAATCTCTGAGACACCCAGTTGCAGAGCAGCTCTGATAATACCAGTGGATATCTGCATGCAGAGGCGTTGTGCAGACACAGAGATATGCCCTGAACATTTGCTGAAGCTCTAAGTATGTGGCAGATAAATATCTGAAGCAGGAAAATAATTGAAAGATTCAGGTAAAGAAATAAAGTGCAAAGCTATGGTCCATTCGTATTTCCTACCACGGCAACTTGTACTGGTGGTGGTGATGAAACCAGCTAGTAGTGTGATCCAGCTGTGGAAGAAATCAGTGGTGCAATTCTCACTGACTCCACCAGGTACTGGATTAGGCTTTGAAAGCAAAAGGTGCCCAGACAAGCAATAGTGGCAGAAACAAACAACACTTTTTCATAACTTAGCCACCCAAATCGCTAGTGTTATATATTGGCCCCTTATGCCTGTCTCAGTCCCTGAAAATGACCCATATAGGAAGTTATCAGCTCCAGTAGCCTCAAAAAAGAGGACCATGTGACAAAAAAGATTCACAGAAAGCCCCTTTCTTTTGGCTGTCCTACTCTCGATAGTAACAACTTGTACTGAGAACAGCCCCTGCCTCATGCTGCAGCTTTGGTTTTTAGCTTAGGTATTTAAGGAAAAAGTATAGATACACCCACAGAAACATTAATGAAGGTCAGTGGCAAATCAATGATCTTCACTGCAAAAAGAATTAAAGATAACGAAAGTATTAATAATTCATGCCAAAAATCAACATAAAGATCCACATGTGATGCTGATAACTAAAACTGTGTATGTGGTAAAACAGGCAGTGAAACTAGTTACTTGCCTTTTGTCCACCTTTCATCATTCTGTGTGCTTGTGGAGTTAGTTATGGGAGTTGCATTCACTGCTAATAGCTGCATTCTATTTCAGAGCATAGGACAAAAAGGCTCCCAAATTCCAAGCACACCCTCCTCTTGGGTAAGGTTCACACTCTCAGAGGGGCTCATGTTAAGCCTCGCAGCCGTTCTGAGCACCTGCAGCTCCTGTGAGTGCAGCAGGGCCAAATCCTGCCAGCAGCTCGCAGAAGCACCTTCTGCTGCTGCCTCTTGCCCACAGCCAAGCAGAGCACTAAGCTCCACTCAGCCTTGTTTTCCAGCCTTCAGGACCTGAATTGCACATGTGCCGTAATAGATCCAAGAGGTTTCTTTTGAGCTCACGGTCCTGCATAAGCATAAATCGATGTATTTATTGTATTCTAGGTTATGTGAAAAAGCATCAGTCTTGCACATTTGTGCTGTATCACCCAATCAGTAAGCTAAAAGAAGTAGGGCCAAATCCCGAGAGGGTTAAGCCAGTCAAGCTACATCAGCGAACACTGTCTGAAAAAGGTAGACATTGTTTGGCATATATCTTAAACTGTCAGGAGGAGCAGCCAGCGAGCAATGCAGTACTTGACCTGTCAGCATGATACAGATCATTTACATAGCTTTTTACAAACATTAACAGATTAATCCTCACCTTGGGACACACAAGCAAGGTTCAGTAGCCCTGATGAACAGATCTGGAAGCTGACGCACACAGTGGTTGTAACCTGATTTCCAGGAGAACCCAGCATCTTTATAAAAGCACAAGAGGGGACAGGACTTCATAGCTCCAGACTAGGGGAAAAAGTCTGAAACAGACAGCAGCTTTGGCCCGGCCATTTGTGTCCGTGGGGAACTGAGGTTTGGCAACTTTCTTAAGTGCAGATTTTCTGGCTCCTCGTCAGTTCACACTGACTGTAGGATGGGAGCTCTCACCCCAGCACAGAGGACACGGGCACGTTCATGTGCAAAGCACTGCATTTCTCACCCCAGTGCAAATCAAGGAGCTGAAGCAGAAAAGTCCTACCAGGTTGCAATCTCCTTACCCGAACAGCTATCCAAAGCATCGCAGCTCACAGCATTTCAGTGGGATCTGGTTCTAAAAGCAGTAGCAGTCATCATATACTAACACATGGGTGAAAGCTGAGTCCTGTGCACCAGGCTTGGGCTTTGCAATGAGGAGCTGTAAGGACCTGTGGTGGGTATGGCCCACAAGATCATACTGACAGAGCTCATAGACCAAGAGAGAAAGTGGGACGTGGCTGTGGCCCATGAGGCCATGTGGGCTCTTTCATTGAATCACCTGAGAGCCATCATTTGTGCACACTGCTGAAGGGTCTGTTATTAGCGGTATCACCAAGGGCTGAGGAGTTGTCCATAGGCCACAGGGGACTGGGAGATCAGGTCCTTGGAGAGACAGGACAGGGAGCGATCCCACAGAGATGCCCCTTTGCAAGAGGGGCATGCATGCGTGTAACGAAGGGGTGAGAGGCTCAGTTCACACGCACACGCACCAGGACAGATGTACCCAGAGACACTGTCATGGGTGTTACTGATGTGTGTTCACACAGACTGGGATAGACACAAAAAGGGACAAAGGAGAACGTGTCTGTACAGGCATCTACTAGAGACGTGTGGGCAAGGAGGACACACCAGCAGATTCTTAAGATATATAGTAATTCATGTGTTTTAACTTGGTAAAAATGTTTGGGATTTATCCCTAAAGAACTGATGTCAGGAAGGTCTCCTCCGTTTTATGAAGGAAATTGCTTATTGATCCTGTCTGTTTGCATCACATTCACGCTGTACTACTCCCATGCTTAACCTGCAGGGAGATCCAGAAAGGTTGTTTCTCTCTTCACGCGCGACTTGACTTCTGCAGGGAGATGCTGCACCTCCACGTGAGTCTCCAGAGAAGGGCTGTGGGTAGGAACAGGTTGTAAGGTAGGGAGAACTAGTGTTTCTGATGTTAAAATTGTTGTGATGCCCATTTGGTGTCCCTGCTTCATGTACTCATAAATCTATGGGAAGCCAGATGAGAGATCACAAATTAATTTTGAGACAGATTCAGCAAAACTATTATAGGATTCTCTCTGTAAGATTAGGTATGGCCTGCTTTATTTATTTATTCATTTTTCAAAGCAATATAAGGCTTTAGCAATGCTTTTGATCCGTCTCCTCTTGTGAAACATTGCAGATGTGACTTGCGGTCTTTTACTAGCTTACTAAAATTCATTGAGGATGACTGGAATTATCCTGTGTTGAGCAAGCACGGATGGAGCAGATGGTCTGTGGGTCCTTCTGCACTAGATATCCATTGCTTGGTTTTCAAGGTGGGAACAATGACTAGACCCAAACATACCAGTGATGCCTTACAATTCCATTAGAAAGCACATGAACAAATGCTGAATTTGAGGGATAAGAATTAAGAGCAGAAGTAACAGACCAACCCTTCCTCAACCAGCTCTGATTTGCTAGTGATGTGAAAACAATATTAAAAGGTACATCGCAGTGCACTCTCGGGATGTTTCCAGGGACATGACACATTGAAACACTCTGAACATTACACTAAATCATGTCAGAGATGCTGTTCCCTTTATACTGAGTTAATAATATCCCAGAGCAGCTCTGAAGAAGCAGGTACAAGGTGGATTGTCACACATTTCCACAGCAGCATTCTGAGAACGCAACCAGCTCTGCCAAGATCAAGATGATTTTGGTCCAACATAGAGCATTTGTTCTGGAATGAAAACACAGGAGCCCAAAACAAATGGATACGACATCAGTGAAATGGATGACTCTTCCTAAGGAAAGCTTTGTTTTTGAGCTCTGATTAATCTGGACAGAGGAAAAATACTATGTTCAGCAGCACAGAAAATTACTATCCTAAGGGTCACTGTGGTCACCCATTAAGAGCCACTTTCAAGAGTGCTTTAAAAGCCATTTCAAAATCCTACCTTCTTCTGCTAAGTATTATGTGATGTTTCTATATTCAGTGAATACCTGAACAAATCATCTCAACCAGTTTTTGGTTTAGGCACAAACTAAAATAGAAATTCCAACAACACACAGGTCACAGGTCTTAATAAACAGGCTTTCCATCTGCTTTCTCATCAAAAAAAGTTAAATGGTTTTGTTTTCAAGCATCAGACTTGCCTTCTTTAAAGGAAAATTTCTTTTATTCTTAACATAGTTCAGTAACATCTCACTTTACAGACGGTATTGCTAGATTTGGCGATGTGTCAAAGTGAAGTCCTAATTTTTCTCACCAAATACATCACAGTTTCATATGGAGGAGAAAGTGATGCTTTTCAATATCTGAAGATATATGCATAAAATTATAAGGCACCATTTTTCAGAGGTTAAGAATATACATTGCCTTAATATCCTCATCAAATGAGCAACAAGCTATCAAGGCATGATTTATATTCATAAACACCACATTGTTTTC
This sequence comes from Patagioenas fasciata, assembly GCF_037038585.1. Taxonomy (NCBI): domain Eukaryota; kingdom Metazoa; phylum Chordata; class Aves; order Columbiformes; family Columbidae; genus Patagioenas; species Patagioenas fasciata. The sequence goes on along the minus strand of NC_092524.1, from coordinate 55,875,049 downwards.
TGCGCTCACCACTACTTTCTAGCTTGGTTGAAAACTGGAACAGGCATTCCTCCACCCTGTTTTCTCATAAAGAGATGTACCAGACATCCTTTACCCTTTTTGCAATCTCTTATTTCATCAAAGCTTACTGCACACCTGGAATATTGTGTCCGGTTCTGGGTCCCTCAGTTCAAGAAGGACAGGGAACTGCTGGAGAGAGTCCAGCGCAGGGCAACAAAGATGATGAAGGGAGTGGAGCATCTCCCTTAAGAGGAAAGGCTGAGGGAGATGATTCTCTTTAGCTTGGAGAGGAGGAGAGGGAGGAGTGACCTCATTAATGTTTACGGATATATAAAGCGTGAGTGTCAGGAGGATGGAGCAAGGCTCTTCTCGGTGACAACCACTGATAGGACAAGGGGTAATGGGTACAAACTGGAACACAAGAGGTTCCAATTCAATTTGAGAAGAAACTTCTTCACAGTGAGGGTGACAGACACTGGAACAGGCTGCCCAGGGAGGTTGTGGAGTCTCCTACTCTGGAGACATTCAAAACCCGCCTGGACACATTCCTGTGTAACCTCATCTAGGTGTTCCTGCTCCAGCAGGGGGATTGGACTGGATGATCTTTCGAGGTCCCTTCCAATCCTTAACATTCTGTGATTCTGTGATCTCTTTGGCTCATCAACTTTTCTCCAGATGTTTTGTTTCTGAGGCTCTTATAATGAATAAAATTCTTTATTTATGTTCATGGACTTCAGTAGTTCTCCAGTGCTTCTTAGCCAACTAAAAACCACCTTACCTGTCAAAGTTCAGTAATTACCCTACCGTAATAATTAGATTTTATTCCTGATCTGTTAATGTTATGGGAAATATACAAATATTACGAACCCCATGCTCAGATCCTCAAAGGCATTTAGATCCCTTAGGCCCCCTATTTTCTAAAAGAACTAGGGGTCATATGATATGTTAAGCTCTTAAACACCAGCATGTGCTTGAATTTAAATGCTTTTATGTATTCTAATATCCAAGGTTTCATGGAAAAATTGCCAGCTTATCTGGAAAAGCCTTTCAGAACAATTTTTAGGATATTTACAGGTAACATTAGGTCTGGTTTAAGACAGAGGGCTGAGGTAGGCCTGGGATGACTCTGTGCACCATCACTACTGATGAAAATAGAATGTAAGTGAATCTACTGGCTGCCCTGAGCTCTGTGCATTGGAGAAGAGTATTCTGAAGCAGGTTATGCAATTTCTTACTTTAATGGAGCATGTATTGACTAAGGCAATCCCTTCTAACCATTTTTCATTGTAAGCCAGTAAAAAGTTCATGTCAGAAAAAATATAAGTGTGTACTTGATGCACTAGGGTGCACTTTAAGTTATCTTCTTTACACTTCTCAAGAATAAAACACAAATGAGATGAGGTTTCCAGTGGAAGTATTGCTTTTAATCAGACTTTCATACTCTTCTGTGTTAGCATGTCATTGGGTAATGGGTAAGTACAATACCTTTCAGTATCCAGAGGTGCGTCACACCTGAAGCTGGATAAGTAGACCAGAGTGAGCAGACACCTCTTAAGCTTCTGGGATAGTTTGCTGCAGAACTCATTCCAAAACTCTGGCACATCTTCAAAAAGCTTTTTTTCTAATTTTAGCAGCTACACAGTTTTTGTACAAACTGTCTGTTCTTTTTTTCATAAAGAGGATAAAAAGCTGAAAGATTACTTTGGACAGAGGAGACATACCAGGGTTCATAAATATCAGTGTTAGGTAACATATTCTCTGTGTCATCTTTTTGCACACAAGTACTGGATTTATAATGACCCCTGTGAATTCTTGATAGAAAAGCATCAGTCTTTTTACATTTTAACTGGATTTTTTTCTATGTTGGAATTCGATTCATTTACCAAGAGCCCTCAAAACTATTACATACCCTCACAACTATCCCTAAACTCTGACAGCTTAAACAGAGATACATATACATCCTCCAGGACCTGTGTGGCACATTTAAGATATTTCTGTTTATTAATTTTCCATTTAATCTAAGATATGCTTCCCCTGTGTAGTAAAGCAATTACATAATTAATGGTTACATTCAAAGAGAATGGCTCAGGAGAGAAAAAAGAATTTTTAGGACAACCGTGTGAGACTGGAAAGGAAGTACGCATCAATAACTCCCTTTCACATTTGATACTTCAACTAGTATTAACTTAAAGGTCCAAATCCAAGTCATTAAGAAAAAAAAAAAAAAAGAACAGAATTAAGAAAAACTTTGCAGGGACAGTGATGAACTGAGAATAAGGACATTTGTGTTCAATTCTGAGTTCTTCCCTTGCCAGTATAGCTTTGGGCAGTTTCTTTGTTCCTCAGTTCCTTATCTATTTAATAAGGATATTAACACTTGATTAATTCTACTCTTAGCCTGCCTGCCTTTTGAAGGCCTCCTGAAGATTTTTGTAGTAGAAACTACTTCTTGTGGTATCTGCAAAACTCTCAGCAAAAAAAAAGAGGCCTCCTTTTTGTTGAAGACACAAGAAGAATTAAAGGAGGGGATCACAATCAGAGCTCACGTCCACCACAGACCTGATAAAAACTGCTGCTTAACATCAGTAATATTGGGCTATACAACATGTAGTGCTAAAGATGGCACTTCAGAGAGCTGTCCTGTGAAGGCAAATAAATATTGGGACAGCTGTGGCAGATGTAGTTAAAAATATATAACATTTAAGTTTTTGCAGTTTTTCACTGAGAAGAACAGATAAACAGATATCAGTACAATTTCTTGTAATAAATGGAAATCTGATTAAAAATGTTCAAAGGAAATGTGCCATTTTGAAATCAGTATTTCCATACAAGCAGACTTCTAGAGCTTTTCATTTTTAAAAAACATTATGTCATTTAAATTTTATATCCTGGTTTATGAAAAGCACAGATGCTGATCTACTGAAATTTCTTGTCAGATAAGTATTCTTTCTATAATTATTTATGCTTAAGCAACAAATGTTTAAGACTCATTTGGTTTTGGTTTGGATTTTTTTCACAGGCCTTTAAAACATCGGGTTTTTGCTGGGTCTTGAATCGAGACAACTCAAGGCATTCCAAGTACAGGAACCGCTTAGGTGTTGTGTTATTCAAGTACGTTTTTCTTGACTAGGAATAGTTGCTGCAAGTGTGGAAAGTATTTCCACTGTTCAGTATAACTTCCCTGATACGGCAGATGGTTCAAGCTCTAATTCACATAGTTTATCTAAAGAAACAGTTCACTGGACTGAAATGAAATACACGTGTTTTCAGCATTAGACCTTTATTGAATAGTATCTTAAAAGAAAAGGAAATTACTAATTTAATTTGCTTTAGAATTGACAAAACCAAATACAGCAAATGTTTAAAGTAAATAATTGAAAATGTCACTAAATAAAGAGTTCTAAGTCACAGCAAATCATTGACAGAAATGTCTACTAAAGACAACAAAGATCCTGTACTGTGCAAAACCTTCTCTCCTAAAATCACACACTCTTCAGAAAATAATCCACTATTCTTCCTATGTATATGTTGCTATTATGGGGATAAAATAAACAAACCCATTGCTGCATTAGTGTACTGGATACATTTTAAAGGTTGCTATGCTTGCTTTCTGCAATATTTTTCATTCCTCCATAGTGCATAATCTAGCACAAAAAAAAATTCTTATGTACTGTATTCTGAAAAGGATCTGTTCTTTACAAATTATAGTGAAGGAAATATTACTTGTTATGTAACATATATCTTAGTAATATAGACATTTATAAGCATGCAAAATTGCATAGAGAAGGAAAATCTAGATGATTTTATGCTTCATATTTCAACACATATCTACATTCTGTAGGAAGTTTACTATAATTATGACTTCATATTGTGCTTCTATACCCTAAAGATAAATATGTTCCTGGATCAAGTAAAGAGCTAAACAACATGTATTAACTAGAAAAATGGAAATATTTAATGTAGTAGAAAGCTTGCTAAGTACCCTTGAACCTAATAATAGTGAGTACTTTTATAAGATCAGTGATATTTTAAAGGAATTATTTTTGTTATTATTATTTTTGATGAGTTGCCAGAAGATTGAAAATACCTAGCAGCAATGTTAATACTGTCACAAAAATAAATAAGGCAATGAATGATTCCAATAAGAATACACTTCTCTCAGATTTGGAGACGACTAATAAAAGTAAACTTCTGCATACTTTGATAGTTCTTCACTAACAATGTATCTGTACAGCTGCATGATTTTTAAGAATGCAATTAACCTATTTTTCTTGTCCTAATTACAAGGCAAAAAGATTCACATGGGTAAAAGGAAAAATGATTTTGTTTAGAAGAGAAATACGAATTATGCCCGAAGCCTAATAAATCTGTTTCCATGACAATCAAAGACTCTGATCTTATAAAACCTTTCATAATTTATTCACATGAGTAGTTCTTACTCATATGAGTTGTCCCATTGATTGAAATAGAACTACTGATGTGAGGAGAGATTTGCAATGGGAAGCTTGAATTTAGGATGCAGCCCTTGTTGAGAGAAAGAGCCGAGGGGGCTACTCCACAAATAAGAGCTTCTTTCAACAGCAAAGACTGGAAGAAAACATTTATGGGTTGTGTTGTCCTTCCTTAGCTTTCCATATTGGTTTAGTCACACATTTTAGATGGTAAAATACACAAAAATATCTACTTCAATGCAGGTGTATGCATATTTTGAACCTTTAATCCTAAAATCAAGGTTGGTTCCTCTGAATCCTACTGAAAAGGAATGTGTTTGTATCGTCTCTGTTTCTTCCTACTGCAGTGATTTGAAAAAGCTGCATTACCATTCTCTCCCTAAAAACTGTCTTATGGAGTCCTCCATCATACAAGGAGGAGATGTGTTAGGAACTACCACAGAATTTAATCTTCTGAATAGGATTTAGACTGATTCTTGTTCATGAGTCCTCATGTGGCCTTTTTGTTTTGGCTCTTTGCATCCTTCTCACCCTCAAAACCAGCTGCCAGGAACCTGTCACCTCTACACCCAGCTGGACAGCCCATGACAACCACCATGCAAACCCGCTCCTGGTCCATTTCTAACCCCACCAAAAGCAGTGGGATCGCAAGGGATGACCCTCAGAGCAGGGGCAGGCCCTTACCGCTGTTTGCTCCTCAAGACGCACTCAACTTGCCCTCTTCTAAACTCAGTAATCAACCAGAATGTATAACAAAATATGTATATTTCACATCACTACTTTTTCATCTTTTACTTCTACCCTAATTTCTGAATCAGAGATCCGAGTAAACCAGGCTTTCTGCAGAACTAACCTGTTCATCCATCTCAGTGTAATCACTATATAACACCCAATCTGCTTGACAATTTCCTGATAATGACCCTAAATTTTGGTAAGTCAAGTAGTTAGTTAGTAATATCACCTTGTACTCCCCTAGCACCCTTCATCCCAAAGATGAAAGCATATTACAGATGTTAATGAAAAATATCTTGCAACATCCACTGAAGCCATTTATAAGAATTCTCAACACCCTACTAATACATGACAAAAATTACTTTATATGATAACATCTCGTACTGGGTTTGCTTATTTTATGACATGGGTCATCAAGAGTAACGTTGTCATAATTCACAGTTGTCATTTTTTGGCTTTCTGGCATGTGTAAAAGGATCTGCCTCCCACTGTACCTAAAACACAGCATCCAAGTCTGCATTTGATATTTGTTTCCCATGGGAAACAAAACAAAGTAAATCTTTTGTACCTGCAGATCCTGCAGACATTCAAAAACCCTTCTCTAGTTTTTATTTACTCAGATAATACCTATTCAGAACTATTCTTACATTGATAGAGGATTTCTTTTACCTTCTAGTTTTGCCTTCTAGCATTCAGTGCACGACTGAGGTGCAGGGCAGGTATAGGACCATGACCCCAGAGAGACAGACAGCGAGAGAAAGAGGAGGCAGGAGGGGAGTAGAGGGAGGGAGGGAAAGAGAGAAATATCAAAGCAAATTCTTAACCATCCTCTTTAGCATGGGAATATGTACAATACAGCTACTGATGTTCCAGTCCAACTGCAAATGACAGCACAGGTGTGCACAAACACCCACACGCACATACACACTGTCACAAAGCAAGGGAGAAAGACAGAAATGATCTTACAAAGCTGCTGCAGTAATCAGAACACTTGCTCCTGGAGACAACCATACAAGCAAACATTCTTCTTTTTGCTGTCTACGTTTTTTCAATTTTCATTTGATTATTGTTATTATTTTTACCTCTCACTATAACAGAAATAAGGTTGTTATTATTAAAAGAAAGGAAAAAGGCCTTACCATGCAGTGCATCAGGAAGAGATGAGAATCACAGAGCATGCTGCAGAGATTAAGCTCAGCATGGCATTCAGATATCCTTTGGAACTGAAGAAAATTGTCCAACCCATTCTTCCTAACAAAGCGGACAAGTTTTCTCTAGGCTTGAATTTTTCGCCAGAAGTCAGATCCTTACTGTGCATTATATTTTCTTCTTCAGGAGATATATTTCCTCCAGTTAAGTTTCAGCTCCGCAATGCCATTTCCAATCAGCTCTGAGAAGTTCTTCACTCCCAGATTCGTGGTGTCATCAGAGGGACTCCAAAGAAAATCAAAGAAAGAAAGAAAAAAAGAAAATAATACCTTACCAAAGCCCTGAAATTACTATGCAGAAAAAGAGAAGAAAAAAGCACAAACCCCTCATTTAATCTATTGTCTATGTGTTTACAACAATCAGTTCTACCTCTTTGGTCTCATATATGCAATGCTGATTACCTGTAATAAAGGAAGAGGCGAAAACTTTCCCAGTTCACACATGATGCATTTTCACTACTGCTGCTCAGCTGTGCACTACCAAACAACCCTTCTCATCCTGAGGTATCTTTAAAACCATCTGACAAAAGCATCAGCTGTCCCTTTCCAAAAAGCATGATTAGAATTTCTAGAAAAGTGTTGGAGAAAGCTTGACAAATAAGCCAAAAATACAAATTAGACCTAAAAGCAAAACCCTCAAAGCAGGAGAGCTCTTGAGCAAGGCAATACCTTGCTTGAGGGATTTGGGGACACAGGCACTAAGTCATCGCAGATAAGTCATTGTAGGGAAGGAGAAAGGGATAAAGATAGCAGGGGTCTGGAGGAGATGGGGTGGGACCGAAGGAATGTCAGGCAGGAGTGGGATCCTGAGTCACCCTCAGCCTCCTCAGCCTCCTGCCTTCTCGCTGACAGCAGCTCGGGTTTCCCCTGCACTTTCTGCAAAGCATATTAATTGATTCTGGTTGCTGAGCAACTAACTCTGGGGAGCCACATCGACGGCTCCGGCTCCGGCACAGCTTCTGCAACAGCAGCGGGGAGAGGGTTCGGTCTCCCCCGCCTCCCTCCCCTTCCTCCCGAGGCTCTCTCACCCTCCCCACGATGCCCTCGGCTGCCCTGCTCGGAAGCTGTGCAAGCAAAAGGAAGAAGCCCCAGTTGGTGCAGCGGGGAGAGGAGGTGGGTTGCTCCCCCAAGGCTGTGTTGCACCAGCAGCGCTCCAGCGAGCAGCTCCACTCGGCGCTGCCGGTGTCAATGCAGCCCCCAAGGGGGCACCGGGCCGGGGGTGCCCAGGCAGGGGGGCTGGCATGGCCCTGGGAGAGATGGACGAACCAGAGTGGTGTGGTTCCCCCGTGAAAAAAACAGCTGGGTTAACCCTCGGTTTCTCCAGGCACGCTGCAAAGATGTTAAAATGACAACCAGCTCCCGTGGTTATGTCAGCTCATGGAGTGAAAAGTGGGTTTCCAGTTGAAGCTGTGGCCACTTAAGCTCTCTCCCTACAACAACAGAGTAAATTTGTGACTTATTTCTGACCTCTTTACCATATTGCGCTTCAGACAGAACAGACACTTCACAGTAAACCAAAGCCACCATCCAGAGGAACTGCTTGGGGGGTCTTTGTCTGCAAAACTGAGCTCTCTGACATAGCCTTGTCATTGCTTTAACCGATGTTGTGTTTAAGTTCCTCACAGGAGAGAGGCAGCAGTGAGGCCATTTAGTTTTGGTCCGTAAAATAAATGGGATAATTGGAGCTGGCTCCAAAGAGCTTCTCCTAGAGCACCTCGACCAATGGTCCCATAGGAATGACATGGACAATTTCTGCAAGGCTGATGCAGAGCGGATGGACCCTGAATAGGGCCTGACCCCTGCAATTTGTGACAGGGCTTCCACTCACTGCTGTGACTCCAGAGCCTGGAAATAGATCTCCAAAATAACAGAACGTCTGAAGCAAGACATGGTGCTTGAGCTCTCATTTTGGATAAATCCTTAGTCAGATCGTGGCATTTGTTCTGCATTGACTAAGCTGTCTTTCCATTGCACAGGTAAGATGTAAGAACTGAAAAGACCTCAAGATTTCTCTCCCTTTGACCTGGCAGTAAGTGCTATATCATATCTTGGCCAAACTGCTCACACGTGATTACTGTCAAAGACCTGAGCTAGATCAGCTCTTTATTTCTGTTATAGTGATAGGACAAGTTAAAGGGCAAGTCCCTGAGAACTACCTTAGCTAGCAGTCACATAAATAAACTGAATTCTCTAATTCTCCTTTTGGAAAACTCCAGCTTCCAGCTTGTATGTGCTATCTAAATGGCAAATACAGGGTTTTGTGAAAAGGGGACAGGTTATCTTAAGCAAAAGAGTAACTTTTCTGACAGCACCTTAGCCCCACCACACTCTGCTTTCATGGTGTATAAACAAAGATTTACAGTTTAGCCTCGTTTTCTTAGCAAAGCCAGATGCTTCACGTGTACGCGAAGCTCAGGAAACCCATTAAATCAGGTTAGCAGAACTACTATATGAAACAGAAGAACATATTCAATTCATCTGATATGTCTACTGATATGAGCGTATACCGGGTATTCCTAATCCCCCAAGTAGAGCATACAGAGAAATATTGGAACTTCAAAATTGATTTAGAAAATGAAACTCATTTAGCCTCCTACCAACAACAGAATACAGCAGGGTATTTCTAAGGAAGAAATCCTTTAGTTCACCTACTCCATGAAAATGTAACTCCTGAGGTCTTCTAACATACTAAACATAGGTTAAACACACTAAAACATACCAAAACCACACATAACAAATTGATTTATATGGTCACCAATTTATATAATTAATTTTATATCACTGATTATTCCTTTATCTCTTCTTCTGAGTCTTTGGACATTTCTTTTTGGTATCTCTCCTAGTACCTCGCCCTTGTCCCTGGATCGGAATAAATCCAACAAGGTTATCTCTAGCAGTGGTTGATTCAAACAGTGTATTTTGTTGTGGGTCACTGCTCATATATGACACTGCTTCCTTTAGCCCACAAGTTTACTTGCTTGCAACAAAGTGTTGAAGAATGACAAAAAACAATAAAAAAAGGTTTGAATGGGTGCTAACCCACCTCTGTTTCACAGCAGGATCAATCATACACATGCTAGTCCTGGGAAATGGCTTTCTAACCAGTGCTTACAGATCTCCTTTCTGGAGACTCCATGCTTTTAAAAGGTCATTTATTCCAGTGCCTCACTACTATAACTGAAAAAGTGTATTTCTAAGTTTCATTGCTCCAAAGTTAAACGCACTATTTCTTGTCCTATTCACAATGATCAAGAAAAAGATCCCTGTCATTCCTTGTTGCACCGACCTTTTATGTATATAAAATTCATTGTATTTCTTCTCAGTCTCTTCCCTTTCTAGATCAAAATCTTATCTGTGCCTTTACTCTTCTGTCACTTTTTAGGGAATTATCACACACTGACCTCTGGATCATAAGACTACAGAAAACTGAGCGTGAAATTACACATGAATAGGGATGCACATTAATGCATGCAAAAGTAAAAGGTACCAAAGATACAGTGTCTGGCTTAGGAATTGTGTCATGTAACATAGGAACTGGGAAACAAGGGCCAGCTGCCTCATCTATCTGTGGTAATAAGGTTAAACAGTGTTCCAATATTCCTTTCTTCTTTGCTGAATGAAATGGGGTGGCAAAAAGGAGGAGATGAAATACAGCCGAGTCGTATGTGTCTGTCAATGAGTCTTTCCAACCTGTGGAAGAAGACGGTTCCACTTAAGCGCATGAGGGAAAAAAAGACTAGTTTTTCCTTTGAATTTGTATAATGATTTATGAAATACTAAATAGAAGAGGTATGAAATACTAAATAGAAGATGTATTAAATACTAAACAGAAGAAGGAGGCTAGCACAAGATCTCAGGTAAATAAAACATGAAAAAACAGAGAAAATAGAGAAAAGATTGGGGGAGAGGAAGTGCTTGAGAGTGATGAAAGGCTGGAAAACATATGAACATTGAGACCAAGGGAGCAAAGAGAGGTGGAGATATTTCCCAAATTCTTACAAAGAAATTATTAAATCTACATGAATATGTTTCACCATACACATAGTAAAGAAAGGTTTGTTTCAACATGATAAGCCGTAGTTATTCGGTCTTTTCCACTTTTACCCCTTTACATTCATGCTGATGCCTGTTTTTGTCCTCAACAATAAAATCTCTAGAAAGTGTGACAGAAAATTAGTAATATTTTAATGTGCCTTGTTTTGTACTTTGCTTTTATAAAAAGGACTACCAAGCAGTGTTGAAGCTCTTTGTATTAGAGAAAATATAATAAAAAGTACTAGGGAAGGGCAGTTGAAGGGCAAAGCAATAAAATAACTATAGAAAGGAAGCAAGTCAACAACTGGTGATTTCAAAATGAAAGTAAACTGTTTGGTGTGTCAGAAGGAGCCATCAGATTATTAAAAGAAATTGTCAGAGATGTAGGGGTCTTTTTAAGAAAGTTCAAAGCTGCTTAGGTAAAATTCAGCCTCTTACAGAAAGCAAGTACAGCGTCTCTCACTTACACAAAGATTGAATTTAATCTCATATAAATGCTTTTTATTATGCATTGAAAAGGCTGACTAATGCATGTGTTCTATTTCTATTCCATTTTCTATTCATCTTTTCTCTTCCCACCTTTCTATCTGTTCAATAGTAGTGTTATCCTCTTTGAGAAAATGAATGTCCTGTGAGCCTAAGGACCAGAGAAAGCTGGGACCCAGTCAGCCCTTGTGCCCCGGGGAATGGTACAACTGGTATCCCACCAAAACCCTGTCGGTTACTGCAGCTGAATGAGACCAGCAGCATCCCTCCATGGTCAAGCCCTGTAGCCAGACAGGGCCCACACTGCAAATCCTTGGGCATCAAAATAACAGGGAGATGCAACAAGCTATGGCAACTGGTTGAGCAGAAGCTCATTTCAGATCTTAGACTGGCTCCTCTGTGTGGCTGAGACCTGATAACCAGAGAAAGTCCTCAGAGAGACAAATGGGAAGAAAAAAAAATACCCTTCTGTCACTGTGATCTAGTCCAGGGTGTAGGAAATGACCAAGTGGAAGGATGACATTTGAAGAAGGTGCATGAGGGCTGCAACAAGCACGAAGAGGTGGCCCAGGCTGGGGAAAAGGTTTCTTTCTTCATCTGTGTGGGGACGCCTGTGCTGCGGGAGGGATGGCAGTGAGAGCGGACAGGCTCCTTTCTGTGCTGGGCCACTACTGTCCCCTACTGAGCCTGCAGCAGAGCAGAGGCCCCTGCAGACTTAGATGTGGGCACAAGCTGTCAGGCTTTAAGAAGCTGAAGCAGAAAAATCTCCCAGGATTCTGTCAGGTGCAGGGAAGACAAGGGACCTGGCAGCAGAGCTGTGCCAGCATTGCTCTTCAGCAGCCACTGTCACCAGGAGATGTCCTCGCACAGGGGGACACCCATGCAAGCTCTGAACTGAGTGCTACAGGGGGGAAACCTCCTCCCCAGTTCACCCAACTGCCTGCCACGGTACCCCCTGGCCACCGGGAGCAAAAGAAATGGCTTGTTTACCAAAACATTGGCCTTCATCCCAATTGTAGTTTAATACTTGACAGATATCATCACTTGATTGCTTGCAAAATGCACCTTTTCCAGTAGCTGTCATTAGAGAACTGAATGAGATTTTTAAAAGCAGTATTGCCTGTAAAGGATACAGTAATATTAACATCAATACAAAGATATCCACAGATCATGGAAAATACTTAAAGTATGAAATAAAAGCTATAATTCCATTATGAAGCAAATTTTATTTAAAAACGTGGAAATAGTTTGCAAAGAAGTTTTCTGGATATATTTCTCATGTTGACCATTCAATATCCCACGTCTCAATTACTATTCAGTCAATTGCAGCACAAACAACTGAATTGATTTCTTGCCTATTTAGTTTAAATGCCATAAGACATGCATGAGAGTCTGAGCTTCAGTGAGTGCATTTCCAGATCATCAGCAAGCAATTAATTGGAAAAATCTAACAGTAAGAAACAGATCTTCCTTCAAAACAAATATCCAAAATCATGACAGAGGATGTACACATAGTTCCATCTATATGCAGTATTTTTAGAGTCCCTAAAAACTATTTCTAACATACTTTAAATATAATATTACTGTAATAATTATTTTCAAAAATCATATATGGCAACTGGTCTCATTCTTTTCTAGTTCCCATCAGTGCAAATGAGACTAGGATATCATAGCTCTCAAAAACCTGCAACGGTACAAAAATAGTACAACCAATGGTAAATAAAGCCAGTAAAATGCAAAACATTTTAGACTTGTTGTTCTCCTTCTTTTTAAATAAATGCTGCTTTACTACAACTGAACCACTAACTGACTAAGGAATGATAAAAGGTTACAGCTTGTGGTTACTAATTGTTGGGCTTCCTCATATTTTCACAAATTAGTCTGAAATAAATTTTAATGGATCTGATTCAGATTTAATTTATAGAAAAGTAAACCTCCTACATTCACTGATTCAATGAAATCATCCTGAATTTAAATCAGTGTAGCTACTAATAATAGATACACAGTAACGTGTCCATTGTAGATTTATCTTCAGTTTAAATTCACTGTGTATAGGTAACATAGCACTGCTTCCCTTACATCACCCTAACAGTAAAAATAGCATTTCAATATAGCTGTATCAAATATGTATGCACAAAAATGTGACCACCTGGCTAGTAGCACAGCCATATTCTCTGCAGAAAATGCATACACTAAGTATCTTTTTTTCTTAAGAAATAGAAAATCTGGCTTCAAATGAACTTCTTAGTACACAAATTGAACATAAAGGAATTATCTAAACTTGTTTTAAAAAAGGATATCATGACCTAAAATACCATTTTGTATAAGCAAGATGCAGTGTCAGTTGCATTTTTGGGGGGTCATCAACAACGAACACAGGTTACACACCAAAAAGAGTGGTCTGATCCTACTTGTCTGACCTAGGTAGCAAAATGCTCCCTGATTTCTGTGGGAAGAGGACTGGGCTCTGTTCTTCGGAGAATTAGCACAGTCTCAGGTAGAAAACTGATTAGCCTGTTGTGCCAAATGGAGACGGACTTGCACCTCTAATGCTGCTTAAATAAACTAGTTCCACATGTACATTAAACCACTCCAGAAGACAGGTACTATTTTCTAAGGGCCAGTGATGTGTTTGCAGTGTTCGCATTTGAACTGGAATCTCATCAGAAAAACCGTAATCTTGCTGTACAGCCATGTAGTTAAGATAGGACATGCAACGCATGAATTCATTGAATCCCAAGGGTGATCATCTGCCTGAAATCCTTTTCTAGATAAGCATGTTCACACACAGTAAAAAAGCTCTCAAGCAGCAACAGTTATTACTGCTGAATAAATATTCACATTATTTCTCAATAGGCAATATACCCACCAGGCAAAAAAAATAATAGTATGCTAATGGAGGATTAGACAAGCACTGGCTAAATTAGTCCTACTACAGCTCTGTTAAGCTCTCGGGTGTGTATTACATGACAAAACTATTTAATACCATAGAACAAAAAATTTCTTTCTCCCGTGCTTTTTTTGTTTTTCCTTTTCGTAGAAGGTGGAAATTTCTTTTGCTGGGTTAAATTCCAAGCATTAAGAAAAGTAACATAACCTGAATATTCATATGATTCACAACTAGAGCTTTTAATTACTGCACTACACACAGGACACTGCTAGAACAAATACTGCACAGTGGCCAAAGTAGTCCTACACATTATTAAATACTCTAAAATGCAGAGTATGAGTGTTACCATGATATTGCACAGTACTTGAATAAATGCACTTAGAGGAATTTCACAGAAGTCAGATTTAAGTAACTGCTGGCATTTCTATTCTGAATACCATCATTCTCCAGAATCCCAGTATTATTTTGACTGGTAAAGCCTTTCAAAACCTTCCTCTTAATTCTTTGCTTCCCAAAAGACTTATCAGCTGGTTTCATTTGGTTTTCTGTTTCCCACCAGCACAGGGATCTTTGTAAGCAGCTTTCTGGTGAAAGTCACCGGGAACAGATCTGCAAGTCCCTGAAGTTTGACAGAGAATGTCCCTTGATGGAGGGGAAAGCAAAGTCCATCAGACATCCTTTGTCAGGCTCTTTTACATCCTTCCTAAGTAACTACGCACTCCATTGATTAATATTTTGAAAACTTTACGAATGAATAATACACAGGTGTTCAGAAGGATTCATCAGAGCCAAAAGATATAAGTATATAGATCTATAGATCTACAAGTTATTCTGAGATATCCTTTAAAAAAAAAATCCAAACCAAAACCAGTCTAAATACATTAACGTTTTACAATATATTCATTTCTTAAGTTTCCATTTGTTTTAGGCTTTTTGTTGGTGCTGGTCTCTTTTTAATTAATTAATCACAGTGTTTGCACACCTTGAGTGCTTCATTTTAATTTCTCACTCCCTTTTGTGGATTGATCTGCTGTGAGATTTTAATGAGAGCTATTTCTCTTGCTTTTATGCAAAATTATTGTATGGTGAAGGAAGTGATAATAACTCAGTCTTCTGTTAATTACACATCTAATTATTTTAGAAGTTTATTTATAATTATGTCTGCCAGCAGGCTTTGTTTCAATTATCATAGCCAGATTGGAAATGAAGATTAAATTAATTGCTTTCTGTAAACAACCATATTTTAAAGCAAAAAAATGAATATTTATATTTTATCACCAAATACTCTCTTTGATAGTCATTCTTGTAAACAAAAATCTTAGAGAACCATGTAAAATCTTTGTCCTTCAATAATAATGATAATAATAATAATATTTAAAGCTAGCAAATATGCTCAGAGGACAACAAAAAAACTTCATTAAAACAAAAACTCTTTATGGTCAAAGAGTCTTGTCTTTTTTTTTTTTTTTTTTTTTCCTAAATGATAATCAGGGCTTTTATGTTAAAAGTCTTCAAATAGGAAGCTTCACCTCTAGAGGCACAGCAGTACCATTACTCAAAGAGAATAAGTGTTCTTTCAAGGGTGAAAAGGAAAGAAATATCTATTTTTGATGCTGTTAGATTCCCACTTGCAAGCAGGAACCCCCTTGTTTACCACAGTGTTTGTACAATGATGCAGAACTCATCTGAAACGTAAGCTGCCCAAAGATCTCGGTTCAGGAAATCAAGTTTTCAGGAAAAAAACAACAACAAACAAACCCTATTCAACAAAAATTACCTTTGTAAAGTACAATCCTATAAATATTATTGCATTTATCATACAGAATAACATTGTTTTAACCAGACTAATCAATCTACAACTAATCATAGGATGACAGAAAGAGATTTAGTCACAGATATTGCACGATGTATAGATGACTGGCATACAGATCCCCTTTCAATAATATATAACAGCATTTGTTAGGGATTAATTTGGAATGGAATTCAGATCCCGGCTACAGAAAGCAATAGTATTTCAGAGAAACATTTCAGCTTATAGGTAGTGGATTTGTAACCTGCCAGACAGAAAATGACAATGTGCAATACTGCACGTTTAACATTTAAGAAATACAGTTTGCCTTCATACTGAACATATTTTCCTTCGACACCAGTCCCCTGCAAGCCCTTGCTCCCTTACCAAAATGAACACTGGAAGAGAACCCGAGAGACTTACCTGCTTGCCTTACAAGAGACAAAGAAGTTTAAAGCATCGAAGTTCTCATGACAATCAGCCACTAGCATTCAGCTTACGTGGAAATAATTACATTCTTCCATCTTTTAGCTTTCTCAGTAAGTGAAAGCTGGTGATGGATGCCAGAAGCCTTGTTAAAATATCACTGTAATCCGTTCAAGCTCTGGAGATTGCTTAGAAAACCAAGTCATAAACATGCAGTGTCTATAGCTTCACAAGCAGCTCAGGATTTTTCAAGCGTGTACACATCTTCCTTTTTCAATGCTGTACTTTACAGAACGCTCTACATATCTTGATTTGAGTAGAAAGAACACAGCTGCTGAAAGTAAATTCTATGGAAACAAGAGTGTTTTACATGTTTAATCTTTCTCACATCAAATAGTTATGATTTTAGGAAAGGAGGCAGCCTTTAGGTTTTTTCAGTTGCTGCTCTTTCCTCTTAAAAAAATAGAGAAGCAAGAAGCAAAGAAGATATAACAATTCAAGAAGCAGCAGGCAAGGATGGGTGTCTTGTGATTGCTTTGAGTTAATGCTCCTCAGGGGGAGATGAAAAAAGCACAAATACAGCAAAATCTGTCTTACAGAGTAAAAATCTGTTGTATAAGCCAGTTTCTGGCAAAGTAAACAGCATGTGCATTTACTCCATTAATTTCTAGCATGCCAGAGTGCAAAGAAAATTAGAAGTTTTCTGTTTATTAGAGGCAAACAGGTAGGAAGAAAGAAAGAAAGAAAATTCAGTATAAGTAACTACTGTAATTGCTTCTGCTCCCTTGAGAAACCTATCAGATAGTTCAAAAATCCATTGGAGATGTGTATGTGAAAGTAGCATTTATCAGTACCACAGAACATTTTATCCTTACCAATATTGTCTTGAGCATATGTGAATAATGAACATTTAATAATGCTGAATCCCCTAGACACAAATAAACATATTAGTGACTGCTCTTTCTATAACCTAAACACATCACGTCTTTGGATTCTCTGGAAAACATGACTATGAAGGCTGTTATAAGAATCATAAGCGCTGAATACTTTGGGATAACTGACCCAATTACTGGCACCAAGAAATAGTAACTTCAGCCTAAAAACCCTAATACAAATCCCACAGAAGCCTGTAAAAATAGATTTTGAGAGGCTGTGGATGAGAACCTTTGCCAGCTGGCTCCTGTGTCCCTGGGCATCACTACACAGTCACCAGAAACATCTTGGAAGGAGCTGGTTGAAACTGCTGTGACCTGAAGCTCTTCTGGTGTAACATTATGATGCTGGGTCTGAATTTGCTCAGATAATGTATGCAGCACAAACACACGCCTGTTCGCTTCAGGGCCAAAAAGAAAACATTCCATTTATGTGTATGATGAGCCCAGTCACAGACCAAAATGCCACCAAGCCAAATGCTGTTGAAGCACAAAACAAAGAAACTGCCCAGCTGCACGAATTTACAGTCCAGCTGTCACCTTTCATACTTTCCACACACACTGACCACTTGCAGTGCCACCAAATCTTGGAGAACACAAGGTCCTGGAATTTAAATCCGTCTAGTTATTAACACTGCCATACTTTTTTTCTTTTTTTTCCTTTCTTTTCTTTTTTCTTATTTTCTTTTTCTTTTTCTTTCTTTTTTTTCCTTTTTCTTTTCCTTATCCCTTTTTCCTTTTTCTTTTTTTTTTTCCTTTTTCTTTTTTCCCATAGCAGAGCTTGATCTACCCCTTTCTAGTCAGTGAAAGCATCATATCTTGAAAAAAAATAAATTGAAATTAACTTCTATTTCCATTATCCCAGAGGATGGAGAGGCTACAGCCAATGTGCATCTGCATGATACAGTCCATGTTTCACATTTAAGTTCTGACAAACCGCACACACCAAATACATCAAACCCCACATCCTTGGCACAGAAGAAATCAGTGATAATGATTGGCTTTGCCTTAAAAAGCTGCAGCACTAAGTTTAATTGAGTTTGCATATTCCGCTATTTGCCATATTCACAATTCTGTATTTTGCTGCAACACAAGTATCCTAAGCTTATAAGTGCATGGAAAAACACCTGCCCTTTGATAATGCTCGGGTTACTGATCTTGTAAGGAAAGCATTTGCTCATATGTCCCTAGGCATTAGATATGCTGCCAGCTCCCTCTCTGTATCTGATGCCCAGGTGGAAGGCAAATACTCTTCCTGGATGCTCAGCAACTCCACTGCTTTTAGAAAAGCTGCAGATAGGAAGGTGGGAACAAAGGTTTTGAGCATTGCAGAGGAACTCCCAGCCTACCACTCAGTCCAGCAACTTTCAGTGACATCTTGTGCCGCATCAACTCCACTCAGATCCTTCTAGGTACATAAGAAAATTTCCCTCTTCCTCGTCTGCTCTGCAGTTTGGCCGTGTGTTGGCTCCTTTCAGGAGTCTCCCCACTAGCACAGCGCTGCTCTCCAGCCAAGTCTTTGACAGAGCATCACGTGCAGTATTGTTGCAGTAAAAGGCAGTAGAAGAGCTGCACCATCTATCACAGCAGAAGCAGCACTTCCACCCAAAGAGAAACTGCTGCTGCCATTGATGAGGCATGCAGTGCTTTCAGCACGCTAATTGTATTTCCCAGTGTGGTAGAGTGAAACCACAGATGAAGGGTTACCCCCAGCACTGTCACTGCAGCAACGCCGCTGGTGTTATATGCCAGAAATCTCAATGCCCATCCTGATTTCAACTCACATTTGACTTCTAAATATGCTTATCTTGCATTCTGTCTTTTTAGCGTGCCCAGACATTTTGCGTTTCCCAACCTGAGAAATCTTTGGAGTTGTCTGATGTTGAACAGACTTTTGAAAGACTGGACCATGTTAACATTGAGCAGTAGGAGAAAAAAAAAAAACCAACATGAAGAGAGCTACAAGATATCAGTAGCTTCTTTCAGAAAGAGGCCAGTGGCCGTGAAATCTGTCACTATCTTGTTAAGCATCAGGAACTTCAATATACTACAAAGAGCATCTGCTTCTAGAAATTATTTTGAATGTCTGAACTACACCTCTTCCACCATGTCTGATAGTCCTTGTGTAAAAAATGCTTGCCTTATATTTTGTACAAAATACTTCCAGCACTCAAAGGTACATTTTGGGAATAGAGGTCAACGTGTGTATGTCCCAAAGGTAGGATATTAATAACACTAGAGGATCTATAGTTTGCCATGAGGCATGGCATTTCAGCTACTGACTGTAAAGAACTGAATTTGTTCCAAGGGTTGCTTTCACATAGGAAGGTGACATTACCCTTGCAGAGGGCTTATGGGTATCCCACTCTCCTTCTTTGAGGGTGTGAGTGTCCCAGGAAGGACTCTGAGCATTTTCACCTCCTGTTGAAAGTCAGCAGGAACTGAGTGAGGGTGTATAGCCCCTCAAGGAGCCAGGATCCTGGCAAGCACAATATAAAGTTGCATTGTGTTATTCAGATTTTTTCCAAAGACTATTCTAGCATGAAAAAAGCCTTTGACAGACTGGGATCAATTCGTTTTAGATAACACATGCATGTCACCAAACACCAAAGTCCTCCAAATATACTTTTGCTTTGTATCCTGCTCAGAGAATCCTCATCAAAGCAATTCTTTCTATACATTGTGGCAAGTTATTTTCACAAAATAATACATCTTGGACAATTTCCTTGGTGAAATGTAATCATATGGCAAAATAGTCCCAAGACCTAAAAGAAAATGGTAAAAAAAACATCACAATTACTAAAAGTTAGCATTGTCCAGGGTGCAGCGTCTTGTAAGAAGAAACAATAAACAAACAGAGATAAACAGATGCGGGAACTGGTGTCTTTAATGATTGTTACTTTTGTTTCTAACCAGAAACATAAATCCTGATGCATTCTGTGCATATCCATATTCATATCTGGAATAAATTTATTTGTGCTTAAACAACAATTCCCTATACACAAGAATGAGGAAGCTGAGTCAGCATGATTAAGATTCTGTTTTGGCTTAAGTTCAGCCATATTTTAAAATAACAGTTTGAGATCGCTTCTACTTGTAGCAACACCAACAAGAAATTCAAGAACTGTGATTAAGCTCAAACATTTCCTTTATGTTAGATGCAAAATGAGTTCTAACACTGCAAATCTGGACAGACTGCCATGGGGCTATCCTGAGACAGTCCCCTAGAGATCAAAGTATATTATGTTCACTTTGAAAGAGTAGAATGTGTATGTAAACATATCTAGAGCATGCCAGTGCTGGTGTCAACAGGAATCTAAACTGACAATGACTTTTTATTTATTGTCTTATGCTCAGTTTCAAGTGCCCAAATATCTAAGCTGAACTTGAGAAAGAGGCAGCATTTTTTCATGGTCTGGAAAGAGACAGAAACTCCTTTATCAAAGGAAAATGGCTCTGATCTTTCAGCTGTTTTAAGAGAATGTTACCACACATTGGTTGCAGACATCATGCGTGTGATTAGTGGGGGATCACTGTAATAAGCTGTCAGAATACATGGATATAACGCCATTTTTTTCCCCAGACTTTTATGAACTATATAGGTCCAAGAGTACACCACACTCTGAAGTGACCTAGGTCCACCAGCGTGTGAAAACAACTGTAAAGTCCTCGATTACCCCTCAGACCCCTCAAGATAAAAGATAAATTACAAAATGGAGGTGTAACAGAAAGAAGAAAGATGGTTAAAGGTGAACTCAAGAATAAAATTAGTTGTGGAAAGGCTTAGAGCAAAGGAGAAATAGAGATGACAGGGGAAAAAAATGCTGAAGGAAGATTAGAGAGAACAGAGGTATAGACTGAAGAGGGCAATGTGTGATAGCATTGAAACACGTGCAAAAGGACAAAGGTGTTAAACAAACAGCCTGAAGTCCTGGCAGAAACAACCTGGAAACAGGTAAAAATGAAGAAGATTCCTTAACTGCAATTCAATCATGTCATGGAATTAACTGCCTGGATCAAATTCTCTTCTGATTTACTCTCTGGGAAAAAGTCACTGTCAATAATTGAAAAAAAGAAGGTGAACATTATCCTAATCTGGTCATTCACCTTTTTACACAGTTCTAGGCAATCTTTCGAGACTAATATCTGAAAGGATTTCTTTCAGTTCTTCAGTGTTTGTTACATGACAGGTAGGTGCCTGGAATCTGGATACTTGGAAGTAAATTACTTTCTCACTGAGGACCGAGGCAGATTCTTGCAAACTGAGCTAGAGTAATTTCAGGAAATACTGCCTCACCCTTTCAATACTATTCAGAAATTAAAAGTCACCACCAACAAGATGCCAAAGGAGCAGTTTAAGCTGTGCAGTTTGGCGTTGTATTGATATGGATTAGGGTTGCTCTCAGGGAGGGTTACTGTGTCTCAGCTGACCAGAATGGCAATTTCCAGCTTATAGCTGGTAAGCAGAAGTTAAGAGTAGTAAATTTTAAAATTTTTTGATCCACAAAAACATACCACTCCTCTATATTTTTCCTTGCTTCAATTTCATTATCATACACTGTTTTCCAAGTGATGCTCCTTCAAGGCCTAGTGAATGTCGGTGCTGCTCAGCTGGAATCTCTAAGGGATCACAGCCTTGGATGTAATGGCAACAAAGTATGGGACAAAAAGAGTGTTTTAAAAAGGTTTATAGGATAATTCAGGTTGGAAGCAACCTCCGGAGATCATTTAGTCAGCCTTTGACTTTGATCCAGTTTTGCCTGCTTGCCAGAAGTACCCACCTTTCTCTTAAGTACAACTGTAGAAACAGGTTTTCACTAGTGTACGCATCTTGAATAGATGCGACAAATTTTATTCTTTCTTTCCAATTATTGTCTAGTTTCATACTTTCAAGAAAAGGCACTCCTTAAATATTATGAATGTATTATACTCCACTGTATGCTAGTCTGTAAGCTTGATAAACAACAGATTAAACTGCAGGTATTGTGTATCAGTTAATATTTTGATAGATGCATTTCATAGAAAAGAGTTTTGGGTTTGTGAAAAAAAAAGATCACATATGAAAGATTCAGCCCAGACATCCATTCATAACAACATTCACATTACATTCGCCTGTGACCACAGTTCTTTCCTGAGCACTTTCAGCAGTATGTGCAGTGACGTTTTTTAAACTCCATTTGAACAAAAAAAGTATGTTTGCATCTCACATGACTCATTAGCTCAACAGAACCATCATATATCAATCAAGCTACATATAAAGAGGAATATAATATCACAATGAATCTCTAGTCCTGCATCTAATTGACATGGCTTACCCAGACACAGTGAGCAGCCTCCCTGTGTAAGCACACTCCTGTGACTGTCATACAAAAATAACACGGAAAAGTTAAAAGGAATTCAGTCCAAGAACCTTGTTATTTTTTCATCCTCACAGCTCAATTTCATTTCAACTTGCAGCTTTTGAAGGGAGTAGATGAGAGCAGTATTTGAAGACTGAGAACTAGTATCATCATTACCCATATGCAAAACAGACATTATATTTACTTCCCACAAAAAGACATTATGATGCTTTCATTATAATTAGTAAAATGCATTGCAATCCACAGATGGAAAACACTGTCTAAAGTAAAATAATTCTTATTCATGAGAAAGGTTTTTCTTTTCAGTCCACTTGTAGACTGCCATTCACAGGTTTTGCCCTGTCTTATTTCTACAGAATCTTCTGCTTTTGGTCTTCAGTTTGTACTTTTGTCCTTACCCTTGAAAGCAGATTATACTGGGTTCTGGCATAATGCTTTGTACATTTGCCCTACTGAATATCAAAGAGCCCCACCATTTTCTGTAGTAATTAGGAAGCAAAATTTCAATTTCGTAAATGTTAGTATCATTCACATTATGAAATAGCTTTTTTCAATCTCAGCTCTGCATTCCTTAGCTAACAATGCCCACTGAAAAAAAACACTGCTTGACTTTAGTCTACCAGATTTCTTGTATAGTTTTTATTTTTTTTTAAGAATATCTCTTTTGTTTATCCAAGAACAACAAAATACAGAAACTTAAGACAGATAAGGAATAAATCGATAGTATTGTTACCCATTGCTGTACTGTGCCAGCATTTTGTCAAGAGAAACCATCTTGAATCTTCTGTCCTGAGGCATCAAAGCAAAGGTCACAATAACTTGTGCTCATGAAAGATCCTGTGGCTTTTCCCATAAGCTTCAGGTGACAACTGAAGAACTTTGGACAAAATCCAACTCAGGAAATTGACTTCTAACTATATGAAATAATTTCTACAGATTCTACCAAGGAATGTATTTTTCTTCACTTGCCATCTTAAGCACCTGTTGCTGGGCAGCCCTCAGTAAGGTGAACATTTTAGCCAAGAGTTGTTTCAAACTCCATACACTCATAAATAGTTAAGCTATGTTCAAAGGAGCCATAAAAGCTCAAGTTTTTCAATTTGCCACCTTATGTTAAAGAAAGAACTACTTGTACTAACACAGTATTTTCTAAATTCTGTATCTGGATTCAAAAATGGTAATTTCTTATTACTTTTTAAATATTTCCCTTACAAATGATGAAAAATAATATCTTCTTTAACCTATCTTGTTGGAGTCTGATTGTGAGTTCTTAGCATCAGGAAAGAAAAAGACCTGTTTCTTTGTTTCTAACCAGCAGATTGAATGGACAATGTTTCTATTTGACTACTGTAAACCTGAATAATTTGAGAAGGAAAATAGTCAAAGGCTAGATATTTTCAGTTGCTTGATAATGCAAGTAGAGCCCCTGCATTAGCTTGCAATGCTGTTACAAGCCTGGAATTTATAGGAAATATTAGGACAAAGGTTTTGTGAATATTATGGCTGAAGGTTTTGGAAAAACTTAGCTCAGCAAAGTCACCAGAGAGCACCATCCAGGTCTGCTGTCCCACATCAATTTCATAGTTGAATATTGTCTGCCTCTCTCCATCAGCAGCCCCTGAGCAGTGACCCTTTCAGAGGAGGCCCCTCATCTCGGGCAGCTCTCTTCCAGCATCATGAACAGGGTGAGGCTTATTGGCAATGAAGGGGGGTTTGGCTGTCTTTCTTGGTGCACAAGGATTGTCACAATAAATCACTTTCAACAGCTTTGTTCTGCAGACACATGGCTAGACCTGTTGGGTACATTGAAGAGTTCCATAAACATTGAATGGCTTTGTACTAGAAGATACATGCTTTAAAGCTATACCTTTTAAAAAATCATCCTGTTTCCACATCTTACAGTTCTTAAGATCATAAAGATCTTCACATTCTATGAAGAAAATATCATCTTCTGTGAAGTCAAAGCCATTAAGGTTTGTTTGGTCTGCACAGGCTTATTTCCTTCTAACTACATACATTTTTGTCCACAGTTAGTTTTAGATAATAACATTATTCTGTGTAAAATATTTCTAATGATATGTCGAGTACTTATTCTATAAAACAGCTGCCATAAAATAGTTTTAAAATGGAAGATTAAGAACCCAAAAGTCAGTCAGTGACAATATTATGATTGCATATACAATCTTAATACAGCCATGGGCATATGCAGAATTGAATTTCATTTTCACATGCTATTTCCTCAGTATAGCGTCTCCTTATTATCTCAAAAGTATATGTGAAACTCCGCACAAAATAAAGACCAGGTAATATTTTCACAGATAAAATACAAGAAAGAGAATAACTTTTGTCCATGCATTTTGAAATTCCAGGTATTTAATAAATTACAGCTTCTAATATGTGCAGGTGACTTGGGGTTTGGAGGGGAGGGAGGACTGGAGGGGTACTATTTTGCTTAAAATGGGATAATTATTAGATTTTAGAGGAGTGATAATCTATGAGGAATTTGGTAGGATGCATTAGCCCTTAAATGTGTCCCTACTACAACACACAGTAAGTTGCACAATAAACACTTCTCTTGTCTGAGGTTATCAGGAACTATAGTATACTACGTGATAATGCATGGTCTTTCATTAATCTTCAATATTCAAGTCTTCTCTTTCTTCTTTGTAACTTTAATGCTTTTCCAATACTTTGTTTTGTAGTTTTAATGTATTATACACATACTCATGAAGATGAAGAGAACCAGTTAGCAATATTTTTACAAAAATAAATTTTGTTTCATAGACTGTGGAATAATTTAACAGGTATGCATGCATACCAGGAACAATTACCTAGTTCTGCAATCTATTTAATCTATTTCTTTTCCTTAATACCTACTCTACAAACTTCTCCCAACCAATTCTCCTAAAATACAATAGCATTGCCTGGGTGATCCTTATAGAGTTATATTTCTGATTTAAACTTTTCAAGATGAATAAAATAAAGGAAATCCTGTTATTGTTTATACTTTAATGCAAAATTTGTTTAATAAATTACTATTTAGTGGAATTCCACAAAGATTTTGTAATGAAATCCAGAACAAGAAAAGAACCCTCAGTCATATCAAGTTTACAGAAAGGTTTTCTCTAATGCACTCATTTCTGACACATTATGAATCTTACAATCTTTACACTTTCAGGTATGTATATATGATAAACTACAGTGGTACCCATAACTAAACGCAAGAAAATAGATTTTTTTTTTTTCCCCTTTTTTTGTTACCCTTTTTTTCAGGTTTTTCCTTCAGTGAGTTATTCAAAACTTCAACTTTTTCTCCTCTCAGAATTTATTTATTCTTGTCTCTCCTCAGTGAAGTTATAGGGCTAATTTATATGCAGCAAACACATAAAAATTCCACAGGAATCTGCATAAATATATCTCTACCCTTTTATACAATATCTCATTGTTACAGTCCATGATTTCTCTACATTTTAACAAAATACATCTTCTATACTTCTTAATAAATCATGAGAGAATACCTATTAGATAAGAAGCAAGAAAAGGTGTGAAATGTTAAAAATGCTGATACAGTTTTCCTAAGGAAAAAAAAAAAAAAAAAGAAAAAAACTTCTATCCACTAACAATCTTAGAGCCCATATTATGCATAGTTCAGCTCAATACACAACACAGATGTTTTGCTCACCAAAACTTGAAAGCTACATGGTCTTCCACCAGAAGGGCATGATATAAAGAATAAGACAACAAGCAAATTTCATTTTAGCAGTTTTGTTGGTCTATGCTGGAGAAATTTATAACCAATATACCATATTTTTTCCTCAAGTCTGATATCTCCTATGCATTCAAAACTATTATATCTGGGGTTTTGTATATATGTATATCTATCTGTCTATAGATATGAAGATATATATATATTAAAGGAAAGAAAAAAAAAGAAAAAAATTATTTTAAAAAAGGAGGAGAATAAATATTAATTGGTTAACTTAAGGAAATATAAACTCTTCTAAACTACTGTAGAGTAGTCAGGTGCACTGAAACAACCTTTGAGAGATTTTTCTGTCTCACCTGAGAATTTACGTTTAATTTTCCAGTTTCCAGTTAAAATGTAGGGATGAAATTCAGTTCTATTCCCCTCTAGTGACCACATTCATTGAAATAGGAATTCATTCAGATTTATTGTGAAGTAGCAGAACAGGAGATGACCCCTTAAGGCAGCCATTCATTCATCTTGTGTCCAATTATGTAATTCCTGAATTTGATTTCCAGAGCACATGAGGACAAGATGTGCTTTAGGTAAAATGAACAGGGACAAAGATTAAACACAGAGGAGAGCTGCATTCAAGTGTTCTACAATGAAATTTCTGAAGATGTTTTCAGTTTTTGCATTTGCTGCTCTGTGAACACCATTTTTGAGAACAGGAAATTGATGTATCCGCATGTACCTTTCCCTGTCTTCTGTCAGGTGTTCCAGTTAAAACAGAAGTGTAGGAAGTATTTAATGGAAGATCCCTTTGTAGTGAACTCACCATCTCCTGAAATGTCTTTATTTCAGAGCAACTACCTTTCCATTCACATGCTTTGTATTTCCTGCCACAGTATAAGGAATTTCTATATTATTTCCATTTCAGAAATCCATCATATAATATAGGTTTTAGGAAGTTAATATTATTATATTTTTTCTCCATTCATCTTTAAAAAGAACATTTTATCTGAACTTCTACATTAGTGATGGAAAATTGACTGCAGTTGTGCAGAAGAACCTAGCTATTAAATCTGAATTAATCGTATAGAAGGGAAATCCTCTTTGCTTTTTAATGCAGTATCCACAAGATCTGATAAGTGATTCCCTTTGCTCTGGGTTTTGTCTCTTGTCTCCTAATTTTGTGGTGGTTCTTTGTTGTTTGGTTGGTTTTATGCATGTGTTTTGTGCATGTGTGTGTATGTGGTTTTTGTTGTTTGGGTTTTTTTTGTTTGTTTGTTGGTTGGTTTCGTTTGGTTTGGTAGTATTTTTTTGGAGGGGGGTTGTGTGTTTTGGTTTGTGGGATTTTTTTGTTTATTTGTTTGTTGTTGGGGGGGTGTTTGTTTGTTTTCTCTGAAATGCTACTATTTATGGTCTAGGAATTATTCTGGATATAAAATTTAAAGTAATGATTACACGAGTCAGAAAGGGTGTCACAAATGATTTAAGAGTTCTTCAAATCAAAACTTAACTTTAGATTTTAAGAAAAGACTTGAATATTTTTTTCTCCTTTTCAAGGGGAAAATATAAGTCATTCTCTGCTGAGGAACCTGTGTTCAAGTCATTAGAGTTATACGAACAGATAATTTGACTCAGAACGTATCAACATTTGAGTGCTGTAATACTGCTCAGTTTATCAGATTTAAGATTATGTATCTTGTTCAGTTCTTACTGAAAAGTAAAACAAATGATATGTTTATATATCAAGGGTATACTGATATTCTTCTGAGTCTCAGGAGATGGAGGAATAAAGACCTCCTAAAATGTTGAACCCATGATGTTTTGGGTCTGCTCACAAAGTCCAGGTGGATGAGGCCTTTTCTAGGCAACCAGCAAAACCATGAAGAGCACAGGACAGGTTTGTGGTGGAACTCTTTCATCATCCAGACAACCACTGGGAAAGAAAGGTGGGAGGAACATATTGGCAGAAAAGTCTCAAAACGTCCTGGTGGCATTTTTGTTTCTTTAAAAGGTGAAGAAAGCAAGTAAAGGAAAAGGTCTTCTGGCTCTCTTTCTGGCCAGCCTGGAAGAACTGTTTGAGAATGTGCAGATGCAAAGTAACTTATCTGAGAGTGACAATGAAATAGATGACAGAAATAACCATCCTCAGACAGTTAGAAAGGAGAACACAAGCATCATAAATCATGGAGCTTAGGACAGCAGTGTACAATAAACACTGGGAGGTGAAAGTGCTAGGTTTTTACGTAATGTCAGTAAAAAGGGAGAAGGAATTGGGGAGAGATAATAGTGCTGTTAGAAACAAAACAAACAAACCTGGAAAAAAAGAACAACTCATAGACACAAAATATTCTGAACTAGAGTATCAATGGTCTAAGGATAAAATCAGAAAGGCAAAACATAACTTGTGAGAAGACAAAATATAAGAGAAAATACTCTATATTTACATTATTAATAGCAGAAGATTAAGAAAAATATTGGTCTATTTCTGAATCTTGAGAAGGTCACAGTGTTAATGACATTTTTGTTTCTGTCTTCACTAAAACTGTTAGCTGTGATCTTAGAGCTAACAAAATTAGCAGCAGAGACAGAGAGATGAGTAATAAAACCAAAACAGTGGCAGACTTGAAAATAGGTAAATGAGAGGTTTTAAAATAAGATGGACTCACTGAAAATTCTCTGTTGGTATTTTCCTTCAGCCACCTCTTTATCCCAGGGCTGATAAATTATTATCTTTTGAAAACTTGTAAAAAATAAGGAAGACTCCACAAAATTTGGAAAAGGACACTCTTATATCTATTGAAAAAAAAAAAAAGAGAAAAAAAAGTAGCAGAAACAGAAAGAAACAGAAAAAACCACTCTTCATATGGGAAAATGATCACAATTGTCAAGATGTAACAGTGGAAAATAAGGAGACAAAAATAACCATAAGAATTCAGAATTAGATTTCACTGAGCTGAGTATCCTTTCTCTGACAGAAGGCACTAGGAGGTGTCAGGGAGGAACATGAAAAAATATGGTAAATATATCTCAACTTTCCTGTGGCAGGCTGTCCTGGTTTCAACAAATATACAGGTTAATGACTTTTGGAGCTGGAAGTTGTGCCCAGCTATGTTGGGTTATTCCATTTAAAATGAAAGGATATTTTAAACAAAATTCTGAAGAATCTGCTATTATACTACATTTTCATAAATCACTTGCATGACATTATAGACAGAATATTTTTATTACATATGGAGAACATGCCAGAATAGGAGAAGTTTCAAGCACTGAAAAGCCTAGGACCAAAACTCCAAATAATTTAAGAGGTTAGAGAATTGTCCTGCAAAGCCAGAATTCATGTTGGAGGCGGGGTGGAAAGTAAAGTTATACACTTAGATAACAATACATGAATAAAGGATAGGGAATGAGTGATCTGCGTAGCTGTAAGAGGTCTGAGGATTAAAGCAGACTAGATTTGAACACATGCCAATAATATTACAAAAGGCGAACATGCTGCCCATGTGAAAGGCTGTCTGCAAAAGCTGGCGCAGCATCTACTGGAGCACGTTTTCACTCACAAGCACTGCTCTTCAAGAACATTCTAGACCATCTGGAAGAAGAGAGCTGTAAGAATGATAGAATTCCAGAAAATATTGCTCAAGAAAAGTTGATGGGGTCACCTAATCTAAAAGAGAGAAATCTGAAAGGAAAGTTAACAGTTTTCAGATGTCCAAAGGGTAGTGGTAAGGAAGAGACTAAACAATTATCCATGACCACTAGGGGCAAGAAGTTTCACACTTAAATACCAACAATTGAAATTTAAAGTTAGGCACTAGAAAAACTTTTGAATAACTAGAATGGTCCACAAAAACAGCTCAGTCTCTGTCACTGGCGTTTATCAAGGGAAAAGGCAAAAAACTTTCTAAAAGGCGTAGGCATAAGTGGCACAGCTTCAGACGAGGGGGTTGCACCCTGAGTCCCTTCCAGCTTTATTTGCTGTGAAATTATGAGTTTGCCTTCTCTATATTTTTTGATGAAGGCAAATAACTACTAGAACAAATCATCAATGGATGTAGTAGATTCTCAGTTACTTCTAATGGCATTTGAAAATGTGAGTCCTTCCTGTGAAACACACTGTCTTGCAACAGGTGATTATTTGGCTTTATGCAGAAATTACTGACACTGACTTCACAGTTTTTCTTCTGAAGATTAGACTATGCAGTTTCTTCTGGCTTTAGCATTCGGGAAACTACAAATATATTAACTCAAATATTCACTCACTGTTCTATCAAAGATACTACTGAATTTTTCTTTCACAGTGTTGCACCACAATACTATACACAAGCCTCTGAAAGGACACAAAGCAGGGGTCTCAAACTGAAATACAAGGAATCCCATTCAAACTTCAGAAGAAAACTCTCTCAACTCTGACAGTGGTCAAATACTGTAACACGCCCAGAGATCTTATGGAGCCTGAAATCCTTGAGATATTGAAAACCCTGAGAAATCTGCTGTTGTTGACCCTGCTTTGAGCAGGGGTTTGGACCTCAGAGTCTTCAGAGGCCCCTCCTGACCTCAACCTCCTGTGAGCCCTAGATTACAACAGGTGCAAGTGAAAACTGTGAAACATGCAAGAATGAAGGCAAAAAAAAGCCACTTGAAGAGCATTTTCTCTCCTGTTGTAGTCCACATGGATTGGGTTTTTTTCTACTACATCCTAATTATATTCATTCCAACTGGATGGTTTTTCTAATGAAAATTAGGCTGTTTTTCTAATGAAGATTAGACTGTTTTCTGCTGTCGAGAGGGTGAGCAATGGATCTGGTGAGAGTTAAGTTACAGTCTTTGTAAGATGTCACCCTACATATAAGCAATAAGCAGTGATGCAAAAAGGCATAAGAAGGCTTGATGAAAAGGAGAACATGATGAGACGCTCCACAGGAATTGGAAATTATAAAAAAAAAAAAGCACAATATTTTAGAATAGATAATAAGAGATTACAAATAAGAAAACCAGAAGGTCACAATGGGATATGCTTGAAAGTAAAATGGACAAAATACTGGAAAACTTGCAGTGTGCATAGAAAGCCAGAGAATGCAGGCAAAACCAGAGTTATCTGATCCTTCAGAAGAAACCACGGATGTAGATAGCACAGATAAGCTCTTCACATGATACAAGGAACGGGAGTGAGAATCATCAGTAAACATAGTGAGCACTGTCCTGTTCACAGGTAATTGCAACAAGATGACATGCTGTCCCCCCACTGAAACCCTGCACTACAAGCTTGTGCAAGTCAGACACTAGATGTTGGCATTTATACCAACTATTTTGGAAACAGAAGATTCCTTAATTCATTTAAATGGCTTGAAAACTGAAGTGGTGGTTGTAATTTATGTTATAGATTAGGAGTTAGGTACTTCCATTCAGGAAACATGAGCTCTGAATTCAAGACCTTCTCCAGCCTGCTGGTTCAAACTCAAAATTTCCATCTTCTACCAGCATGGCTTAATGTTATTGTCTAAAAGTAAGGATGGGAATCACTTCCCTGCAGAAGTTGTGTCATCATGCAATAAAGAATTCACTCTTCTCATATACTAATAAATTTACTACTCAAATTTACCAACAAATTGAGAATGTAATTTCATTTGAAAATGAAAAATAAAGCAAAGTCGCTATTGAAGAGAATTCATCTGTGAATGGCAAATTGCCTCCTGGAGCAAGTGCACTCATTATGCTCAAAGAAAGGATGAGATCTCCGACAGTTAAATAAAACTAGTAGGAAAAGTAATTGCTTGATAAATCAGAGTAATTAAATCTTGCACATGTGAATGCTACCGCACCTCTGTCTTCAGTGCAACAAGAAGCAGCACACACGACTCAACCCTTTACTCCCTGAAAAATCTATTACTGAAAGAAATTGCACACTTTTTTTGTGTTAGCTCTTCATTAATGAGGAATGGGAAATCACGCCCCACAAGGTTACTGGGATCAGAGCGGTCAAAAACAGTGGTGATGCTATCTAGTTCCTGTTCAGCTTCTGCCAATATTCCACCAATCATTCCTTTGCCTACTAGCATTTTAAAAATATCTTATTTTAAAGCAATAAACTGTTTCAATTTCAGAACCTGCCTGACAGGTCATTTGTTAGTTGGTCTGCCTTAAATGTTAATTTTTGTACACAAGGTAAATACCTCTGTTTCTAGCTATAACCTTCCGTACGACAGATACTTCCTCATGAGACCTTTAGACTTTACAGGAGCTCTCATTGCTCTGTATTAGTACTGAAAGGAAGCTTCTATAATTATCCTTTAAAATTCTAAAAACTAATTCTTGACCATTTGAAATATTTTGTGTTTAGGCTATCTAACCATAGTTATCTACATATAGGCACACACACGCTTCAGTTGTTCATCTGCCTACTGTACTCAGCAGAAATCCAGCCAACACCACATAGAGCACAATCCACCCAACCTGGGGAACCAGCAGCTGCTGAGCTGAATCACTCGCTCATCACCAGTGACTTCAGGGTTGGTCTTTATTGACTCTAATAAGGGCTTTGAAACTGAGGGCTCAGTCCATTGCCCACACAGACAGATGCAATGACATTTGAGATGAGACAGGGTAACCTGCCTGTCCTCCTGCTGGCAATAGGTCTCACAGACCCGTGAGGATGTCTGGCATGCTCTAGAGCATCTGAAATGGCAGCAGTTCCTGTGTGGGGGCAGCTGAAACAAGCCTCTAGCCCACAAACAGAATCCTACAGGTAGCTGTAACAAATTCAAGTGTCTCAATTGCCCACAGAATCTCTGGAATTTAGGAGCCTGAACAGGAGCTAGATCTGGAAAGGCCACAGTGTACGCACCACTATTAAGAAGTGGCTTGTGATGTTTTCCCTCCTATAATTCAAGAGGAGACTAACAGGAGAAAAGCACAGCACAAGCTCATTCATGTATGCTCCTCAAGAGCACAGGATGTGTTGCATATGCTGTCTTTTGAACCAATCAAGCAGAAAGCACAAGTAATCCCTTTCAAAAGGGTTACAGAAACATAGTTATATGGTCAGATTTAGATGGTCATGGGTTAACTCACTCCACATTTCATATCACCTCAGGTTTGCAGGCCATCTAGATGCATCATCATACAATAGTATTTGAGCTAAAAATTCACACCTCTCAGCTTTTTCGTGCAGGCTCAGTAGATGACAAACTTGGCTACACTCCAAGCTGGAGCTGGCCTGCTGCTATATCTTGGAGCATGGATGGCATCAGCAAATAACGTTTGATGATTCAGATGTATACAGACACTTTGGTGCTGACCCTCCTACTACACAGTCACCACAATTTTGGTAAATTGAGACATTAGGCAACAAAAATCCATGATGCACTCAGGTAGTCTATCTATGCAGAAACACATCTTCATCTTTTGACAATCCATATTTGACAAAAAGAGAAGTTGCCTTTCAGTAAGAAAATCTAAACAAAAAATGGTTATTTTGCCAATAGCCTAGTATTCTGTAAAACTAAATTCCCTAAACCAGTTTCCCATAAAAAGTTCAGACAATCTTACTACCCATGTGATGTCTGTGAATTTAGTCTCAACTTCTCCACTACAGCATTTTTGTAGGAATTGTCCATAATAAAAGTGATTATGGATGCAAGTTTACACAGGTCTAGTTCCCAATGTGACTTATCCATTAGGTTGTTAGCCATTCTGATAGATCAGGTACTGCTAGATGCCTGAGTAAAGTCTTTGAGCTTCTTCCTAACGTGCCTCTTGTGTATATGTGACATGTCTAGCAAAAAACTGTAGTGTTCACCAAAAGAAAGAAGACATGCAGCAGATGCTCAACTGTGTTTCTTTTCCTGCTTGACTGCAGTGAGTGCTCTGAGAAGTAAACAATCCACTCAGTAAAATAAACTGCTGCTCATGCTCACTATGAGTTGTATCATTTGATTATTACTTTGCTAATTACTTAAATAGCTTTGTTTAATTTCCCCTACCAATCTTTATGCTCCTGAATTTTTATCAGCTATATCTCTTCTCTCCAGGCAGGGCCCACACTTCCTTTTTGCTCCAAGACTGTTTTCCCTCTTTGCCAAAACAGCTTGTGATGTCTATATGTAGGATTGTTATATTTGTTTTGTAAGGCACTTTTTCTTGGAATTATTTCCTGCTTTTTGACTAAGGGATGACATGTTCTATAAAGTGGTCAGTCTTTAAATCAGACAGTGAGAGAAAAAAACAGTGTCGTCTCCTATTTTCAGAATCAAAAAATAGCTTATGCCAAAAAACAAAATAAAAAAAAACCAAAACCAGTATGTTTCATGAGGACATTGCCTTTTAGGGACAATGTCCAATTTATCTTGGTGCACGCACAGGGTGAGGAATACAAAGTAAGGCTAATTGACATGGTAGAAACTTACACAGTAATTCATCATCATAACAAACCATAACACAATTATTAGGAATTTCAGATGCCTGTAGGCTTAACACAATTACACGGAAACAAATTGTTTAGCCTGCTCAGTTTGAAGTGCAAGAATGTTGGATCAAAAACCAGAAAGGGATTGTTGCCACGTATATACACAAATGATCCTTTTCTGATATGAAAAATTTACAATTTGGCTTTTTTGGTTTGTACGCTGGAATTGCCCAAACAGGTCTCCACATTCTGCACAGGACATGTCACAGAAAACATCGGAAGAGGCAGTTGGCAACAGGGATAGAGCAGTTAATGGGTATAACCATGACAACTGTCTCAAGCTTGTCGAAGACTTTAATACAGCAATAGTTCTCAATTAAGACTGGAAGTAAGGGAAACCTTTAATTGGTTGGAATTTTCTTACTTCAAAAAATTGTCTCTGCCTGGAGTTTCTTACTGAGAAAAGACTAACATCAGCATCATATTGTGAATAATTTGGTTTGGTCCTGTTCCTGGTTTTAGCTATCTGGAGTACAGTTTAGGCTGCTGTTTATTTGACTTCCCTCCCAGAGGACCACTCTTCTGCTGGAGAAGTAAAGCTGTGCAATGCTTACACAGATGTTTCTTGCACAGCTGATAGCAGAGAGCAAGACAACACTACAAGTAGCTTCTGGGGGGCTCACATGCCCAAGAGACATAATACTAAAGGCGAAGTCACTGCTGAAAGGAGCAGATAGATTGCATTAGCTATTATATTACAGATCTCTACTGTGTTTCAGTGATCATGCCACTTAGTTAAAGTGGGACTTTGAGAGCAAAAGTCTAATTAAAATAAGTGGGCGTTATATAACCATGCTTGGAAGGCAAATTTTCTGCAATATTCCTTAGTGACTAGGAACTGCCTTTCTTTAAAGCATTTATACAGCTCAGCTCTAGCAATTTAATGGTTGGGAGATGATAAGAAAATAAATTAGATTTTGGTACACAGCAGTCAAATTAATTTCAGGGGTATATGTAACTCTTAGCACTTAAGATCCATAGCCACATCATGACCCATATCAACATTAAGGTCCCAGGTTTCAGGGAAGGTTGGATAGCACACATCACACAACTGTTTCTTTATAAGACATCATCAGAATCAGCAGAAATGTCCTTTATACAAATGTCATGTTTCAGGGAATGCCCTAGCTGCACTAGGTTATTCATCATGGTTAGGACTGGACTGGTGAGGCCCCAGGTGTGCATCTGCCTCTGCCTCAGGGAGAGAATTCATCCCTCAGCCTTTTTTTTTTTTTTTTTTGAATTGGGTCACTTTCATTTTTTTCTTTCTCATCACATTTACTTTATTGATCCTGTCTTTCCTCCTTTTTCTCTCTTACCTGGTTACTTCTAGATTAGTAACAGGATGGGAACTCCAATGGGAATCCCCACTTGGCCACTTTCTGCTGAGTAAAATAGCCAGACTTGGCAAACGGAAGACACTCTTGTCAGAAGCAATGGGGAAAATACCCATCTTGAGTATCACAGGTTTGGTGATGATCTCTCATGCTGCTGCAATGTCCAGGCAACAGTACAGCCACTATGTACTGCCAGCACTTCTCTAAATTATGCCTATGAAGGAACATGTAGGGTGCAAAGATAAGCTTACTCACTATGTTTGAGCCTGGTTTGGCAGCACTGATTTCTCATGGGTTGCTGCACAGAATTCAAGTAGTCTCCAGGAAGGAGGAGCTTGCTGCCATCAGTTACGAGGGAAAATATATCAACTGTTAAAAACAGCCTGAAATTAATTTCACTGGATGAGTGAATTCTGCCAAGTTCTTCGGATTTTCACAAACCAGATTCATCTACTCTTAATTTATGGATCTACTTTTTAAAATGTAAACAACATTCAAAAAATATTTTATTGCATTTTAATATCACTCTTGTCATGTTCTGCACTTTCTTATTTCACTTCCAATGTGTAATGCTCCCTTGTGACAATAACTCAAATTTCCATTTTCATACCATCTTCCTCTCTCACACTCTTGATTTGTTTTCACTCCACTAAAAATAGAAGATCTATAACCTCACTCATATGAACAAAAACATTTTCAAGACAATATTGCTGGTTCCTTTAGCCAAGTGACTCACACAGACTAAGTGAAAGTATCCACCTACTACAGCTTTGCTTCCGGCTGCTACAGAGCTCACTTTCCCATGAATTCTGCTGAACCTTCTTCTGCAGATCTCAAACACTCTTCAGAACAGCAACTGATCAGAAGCTGTTCATGAAAATACTCTAAAAAGATTTGTGGGATGTTTTTTTGTTCTTATATTTCTGATAGACATCAATGAGTAGCATGTGAACTCTTAAAATGACTGGTTAGTTAAAAAGGCATACAGCAAGCATTTAGTTCAAACAAGCAAGGAACAAGCTCATAGCTTTACTATTTTCTTTTCTTTTTAAAACAGCAGCACAGTTTGATAGGTTGACTAAATACCGAGTTTTACTGATACCACTCAAAATAAGATGCAGCACTATTAAACCTTCATTCTGGATATCGACATAGAAAGAGAACTCCTGGAAGTAACTGATCATAGGTGGAAGGGAAATAATTTGTTAGATCATTAGTTATTTGTAACCTGAATAAAGATGCAGACGGACCCATTTCATTTCATCATGTGAGTAGAAGAAATAGGTTTAAAGCTGTAAAGTCTCATAATGCTGGCAGCAATGTAAGAACACATATAACTTGCATAGAAAAGGAAAAATGCTGAAAAATCTAGGAGGGAGGAAAGTGACAGCAAAAGACATGCAATCAAGGGAGATTTGAAACGTACCCTGCATTTTAGTTGTTCTCAATCACATCAGTAGTAGCCTGTTACTGTTCAACTCCATATCCCAAACTTATCTAGATAATGGTAAGAAAATTCAGCAGAGGGAATTCAACTATCAGGAGCTGGCACAGATCAAGCACTTTTTTTTTTTTTTTTTCACAAAGCATTCTAAGCACGTGTCCCTACAAAGCAAAACCCCAGAATGAAAACAGCAAGGTCTATGCAAATGGATAAATGAGGTGAATAACGTTTTTAAGCCTATTCAGCCAGGGCTGGCACTAGGAAGCTATCATCCCATAACCAAAATACAGTCTAAAAGGATTTATTAAGGGTATTAAGTCCACCTCCTTGTGAAACCAGGACTGTTCTCAAAATGCTCTGAGCAGCAGTTTCTATCTGAGCTTTAAATGCATGAAACAATGGCTTTTTGATTCCTCGCCTTGAAATATATCCAAGCTTGGGTTTCAGTATTCAGTGACTTTTGCTGTTCTCCACCTACAGATGCTACATATACAAGAGAAAACCACAATTTTCATTAGCTGGACATATACCAGATTCTGTTCAGTCAGTAAAAACATCTTTCTATCTCTATTTAGGGGCTATACAGGTGCAGCCTCAACAGCTGCCAGACACCCGCATGCAAAAGGCCTTAGTCTTTACATCACAACCTGATCACCTATTCTTTTATCCTATTACTCCTACAGACACGGCACCCTGAGGAACATCTCCAGACAGATTCTTCGTCCCTGCTGTCAGGGTTGCTTGTGGACATTTGTAGATACTCACCTATCCTTAGCCAGTAAGCTGAAAGACATTTTACTGTGTTTTGTACCTCCTCATCTAATAATGTTTCACTCTGAATTGCCTCTGGTTCACTGCACTGTTAATTAGTGTTTATGCATTACCAGGGATGGATGCATGTCAGAAGTGACTTTAATGATTTCTCTATAGCTTGTGTTTCAGTTTCCATTCATAAGGCACTTCAACCTACATTAATCAAATTGTTTCCCCCTTGTAACATTTTGGCATTTACATAGTATTTCTAATTCTAAAGAGGAAAAAAAAAAAGGCAGAGCAGCTGAGGAAGTAGAAGTCCAAATACCAATATTTGTCTTTGTCTGAAATACTCAAGTTGGCCAGGACAATATAACATTTTTCAAGTGTTTATCAAAGCAGTATTTTCTACATGTCATTTGAATCATTAAACAAGAATAGCTGAGCCTTGCCTTAAATACTAATACAATGGGACCTTAATTGTTCAGCAATATTGTTTTAAGACAAAGTTTCACACACACAAAAAAAAATCCCAAACCTTGTAACCAGTACAATACCCATATAAGACAGCCATGTGTCACTGTGGCAAGGATTTCTTTAACAGCACACAGCTTTTCATGCACGTTTTAAGGACATAGTCATAGCTCACATACACTTCCCATTTTTATTACCTAATTATCAGAGAGACAATTTGCATTAATAAACAGTTCCTAGAGTATCTGAACCTCTTAGCATTACAATGAACATGGCTATAAAATTATTTAGCTATATAATACAAGAACGTGTCTGACTTACACAAATGTTGAATCATTTAGAGGTTTAAAGCAGAGATTTCCCAAATAGGTGCTCTACAGACTCCTGTCAGTGGTTTGCAGCTGGAGGGTTATGGTTGTCTGGTTACACGGTACTCCTTCCCTATGGACAGTGGGGAGAGAAGAGATTAAGGAGGAACAAACATTGACTGAAAAAAATACTTCAGTTTATCAAAAGTAGTAAAAAAAATGTGTTGTTTGTTTGTTTGGGGTTTTCTTCTTTGTTGTTTGGAGTTTGTTGTTGTTTGTTTGCTTGTTTTTTTCACTGAAGACTGTAGCCCTACAGTTTCCTCTTTTGCATTTGATTATGATTTTGTCAAAGAGATTGCTTATACTGAAGTTTTCCCTTTCAGACTGTTTTCCCTTTTCCAATCCATCCATTTCTGAGAGAGGTTGTTCTTTGCAAGATATTTTTAACAGGAAAAGCATTTCACAATCTCAGAAACAGGTAAAAGAGAAGTGTCAGCTGGTTTAGGAAGAAGCTTGCTGATGACTAAAATGCAAAAAGTGAGAGTACAAGGAATAGAAGCAAGAAGAGGTAATGAAATGGGAGGACAACTCTATGGTTTGGGACAAAATCAGGAAAGCCAAAGCCATCTGAAGCTCAAATTATGGAGACTAACACAAGGAGGGATTGGATAGGCCCCTGAGCATGCAAAAGAGAGCTCAGTGAAAACATGAGGGTGCTGATGAGTGGAGAAACAAAACTAGTAGTGAACAGCACTGGAAAGGCTGAATGTCTTTTCTGCCTTCATCTTCAAAGGCAAAGCCTGCTCCAAGACCTCTGCACATAGTGTAGTCTGCAAAGAAGAGGGGCAACCAGTGACAGGGCAGCAATAGGCCAGGAACTGCTTACAGGTTGGACATACTCAAAGCTAAGGGGCTGGTTTGGATGCCCGCAGAGGCGGCCAACATGCCTGTGATGCTACTGACTGTTACTTGTGAAAAACTGCAGTAATCAGAGGAGGTCCCTGATGACTGGAATGACTAGAAAAAAAGGGAAATGATGGCTACAATAGGTACCAAGTCACAATTCAATACACAGGGACCTTAATAAACTCAAGGACTGGGACAGCAGAAGTTCATCAAGAAATGGTGCAAAGTTCTGCCCCTGGGAAGGAATAGCCCTATGTCATGGTGCAGCATGGAAGCCAGGGCAAGTAGCAGCCCTGGCATAGGGCAAATTGTACTTCCATTTCACATGTTGTCCTCTCATCTTTGGCTGTAAATTTTTCTGTTTCCTCCATTCTTCAGTTGTACATGACTAACACCTTGTACTAGGATCCATCTCTCCATGCCCTCATACCTCCCACCACACATTTCAACACCTCCAGCTCTTGCCTCCTGTATCCTAAGCCATGTTACGAACTCAAAAACACAAACCTAAGTAGTCTTGAGTGCTGCTCAAAGGTCCTTGTGGAAGCTAAGGAGTCACATAGGAATAAGTTTCTGTTCCTCATCTAATGCACCTCCTACCCTGCTGCCTTAGGGAAAACTTGCTCCATGGCACATGTGAGATAAAAAGACAACCTCTATTAACTGAGGAGAGAAACACCTCAGACCACCTCTTGTCTCCACAAGTTAAGAGTGTAAATACAAGCAGTCAGGCAAAAAGTTACTGTATTGCAGCCATTTTTTGGTTACTGCACATCTATGGAATATTACCTCCAACATCTTCAGAATAATACAGAATAATTTCATCTAAGGTGATTTACCTTATTCTTAAAGGCGACTTACCTCATTATTAAAGGTGATTTACCTCATTGTTAAAGGTGATACACCTTATCGAAGCTAGGTTACCTTCCTTGTGCACCAGAGTACTGAAACAACTGCTATTGTACAGCTGGTGTGTGTAACTTGATAAATATGACAAAAATGAAAAGCATTTGGCAGGACAGGTTTGGACTGCAGGTGGCTGAGGCCCATCCTGCACAGTGGCCATCCGCTGCGAGGTCCTCAGTGTCTGCTGTTGGGCAGACTGGAATCACATCAGCATGGGAAACTGGGTCCCCCAGCACATCCCAGAAGTGGGGCTGCACAGATGGTAGACAGTTCAAAGCTCTTTTGGGCAGAGGAGACTCTGAACTTGGGCCAACAAGACATCTCAGAGGCCAATGAAACCACACAGCCTTCAATCAGAAAGGGAAGTACTACCAACCCAGAGTTCTAAGAGGAATAAACGTATTTTTTCAGGCTTTTTTTGGCCTAAGAGTACAAATAGTTTCTGGATAGCCCAAAGTATGTCTTTTAAACTATTAAGATGTTTAACAATTTTGTTTTGTCCTACTCCAGTTAAACATGCCATAATTTCAGTATACATAATTTCCATAAACAATTGCTGAGTTTGGTACATTATCATATATGTAGACGAGTTTTGGCCTTGGTTTTGTTATAACTGCCTCTGCAACTTTTGCAATACCCCTTTATTTCTCTGTCATTGTCTCCTCATCTTGTTTAATGTCATTGGTTATAATTTCTATCCTAATAAACTCCCATTGAGAGCCACAGATAAAAAGGGTGCAGAAACAAAGTATACTACTACACAGAAAATAGATCTTCAAATTGCTGGTCTCAAAACCACATTTCAAATTACCTTTTTTTTTTTTAAAGCCAATTATCACTAAAATGTGTTTCAGGAATACATTCAATACTTGCTTATTAAGACATAAAAGCTTTTAACTACCACAAAATGGAGACTCAATTGCTCAAATATTGTGAACAATTCCAAACTTTCTCAGGTCTAAAGAAAAATTTTTCTAACTGTATCAGTTATCCAAGTATTACAACTTGCAATTCAGGATATAAAAGAGTCATGTCAGTAGAGATTTAAGCTCATGAAAGTATAACAGTACCTAATGGTTAGTGAACTGCACTGGAACATTCCTTAAAGCAATTTCTCTTTTTTCTACCTCTATGTTACAATGAATTTTTTTTCACCCAACCCATGTGAAAACTGCAGTTTTTTAAACAGGTTAGGGGTATGCTGCTACCCTGAAAGTCAAGCAAAACTTCTGGGCACCCACAAATAGGCCTGCACTTTATAGACCAAACTGGTTTCAGAAAGGCAAGAAATTTTTAGAATGACTGATTAGCTCTAAGCTTATAAGCAATAATGATAAAGAATAGCAAATTCAGTAAGAAGAGCCTTTCCAGGACGGTAATTTTTTACACTGAAATACACTGCCATGAGAAGCAAACTTGCATGAAAGATACACTGCAGTTCTTTCTAATGGTTCTATTTCGGTTTTCATCTAGTGATACACCAATGGACACGGAAACAATAATTATATTTGTTTCCTATGTTTCCGGTTTCTCAATAGTTTTTCCTTTCAAATATGTAATGCCACAGCTGCATTCTCTGAATATCTTTGGCTTGATTATAGAGGTCCTGCAACCTGTTTTATACTGTTTGTGCCAGGAAATAACTGAAAAGAACGAAAACAGGCTAACGCTTGAAGAGATGCTGTGAGCACATCTTCCTAGCCACATGCACATAATTAAAATTCCCAGTGCTATCTATGAAAACTCCTACTAATCTAGTCCTTGGGAAAGTACAAAAATCTTAATTAGCCATCAGCCTTTTGTCTGAGTTTACCACAAGTTTTCTATTTCCTCTAGTTACTTG
Source organism: Patagioenas fasciata (assembly GCF_037038585.1). Lineage (NCBI taxonomy): Eukaryota > Metazoa > Chordata > Aves > Columbiformes > Columbidae > Patagioenas > Patagioenas fasciata. The sequence goes on along the minus strand of NC_092524.1, from coordinate 55,832,611 downwards.
ATGTCCACAGAAAAACAAAACCAAATCAACCAACCAAACAAACAAAACCACCACCAACAAATTGTCCCCTACCCCTTTTTAAGGCTGTTCAGACTGTGCTGCATCAGGTAGGTCAAACTTTGCAAAATCGGGATTTTCTGCCAGGTTTGGTGGATGATATCATTCCTTTCAGAGCAAACAATTCTGTCCTCCCTAGCCTGTGGATTTCCTTCCTGTTGTCTATCACTATACTTTTCACATGTATCACACTTATCCATGTACATTTTTACTTAACACACTTGCCTGGGCAGCCAGTGCATGTCCTGCTTCAACCTCACTCTACCTTTATCCCTTTACCATGTTGTCAGCACCTGTTGGGACTAATGCTCCCACTGTAACTCCAAACCTGTTTTGTTACATACAGATCCTCCCTTCTGCCACCTCCAAAAATTCCAGCACATTCCTATGCTACTTTATGCTGCCACAAGAATTTGTGCAGCTCCACAACAAACCACATCAGGGAAACGGTGCAGATTAAACCTTACCAAGCAAAAAATCAGCAAGCGTCTTCCTACAGCAGTGCTGTGTTATGCCATCTTCAAGTATTTGTGTCAGGATGGGATCAATATTAAGAACTGTGGCTTCAGAAGGTCTGAGCAGCCCTGAAGTACAAACAATTAATATTCTAAATATCCCTTGATATATTGATCTTGTTAGAGATCATAGTCTCTGAAGCAGGGAAGCTTAATCCTTCCTAAATTCAGTGTATCTGCCTGCAGTCCTATTTTTGACTCCCAGGACATGCCTGGGAACCATCACAGCTTGTTAGCTCAGAGCTAGTGACCTCTTCTCTGACAGTTCCTACTCCAAAGGGGAGAGTGACGTTTCTAAGACCTGGTATCTCTGGTTCAGTTTACCTTAACACCTCAGGAGCTTCTCCCATGGGTTCTCAAACTGTTCAACAAGTTTTTCTTTCCTATATGTCTCTTATACTGCCTGTTCATTTTCTGTGAGCTGCAATTTTTAAACAGAGACAGACAGGCATCACAAGACATTTTGTTTTTGGAGACTAGTGTGGATGGAGAAAAGTGAGACTTATTGCGGTCTTTCTATGTACTTCATTTTTGTTCTTAAACATTTTAGTCTCCTGTTTTGAATAGATAGATAGGTAATTCAAACTTGGAGTGTCTCTTGTCTCACAGAAAAGAAACGTGGTCATCATCACTCTAAACATTCTGCTCATGTGTACTGATCCATATCAGGCATTACACTTCTGAAGGTTTGCATATCAAAAAGTTAATTAACAGATATAGTCCATTTCCATATGTCTCCCTCTAAAGGTTATTGCAACAACATTTCCTGAATATCCGTTAACAATTTAATGGCAGCCTGGCAGTGGTATCATGACAAATAAATTCAAGTGACATGCAGATTGCAGTGGCAGAATACGAAGTATAATGAAGCAATGTACTTCTTAGGGAGATGTGACATGAAAAACATTGACCTGTGGTCTTAAGTCGTTTTCATAAGACAAAAGCTTTCTTGGTAATAGAAACAAATCAGTCAATGTTCTGAAAGACTAATATTACAAACCATAAGGGAAGCTATTCATCTGTGTTACCTCCATTTAGTGAAACAGCAGTCATTATTATTCCACCTTTGTACTTAAAGTTTGCTGATAACGTTAGCTGCACTACGACAAAGTAGCCTTCTTGATTAATGGGAGATACCTCCAGAAATGGCAGTGGGACTCAACTTAGAAACATATGCTACCTTGCTGGTCATATTAAACAAAGCCTGCCTGACATTAGGAACACAAGGCTGGACTTAAATGACAGGACAGAATATTAATTGCAGAGAAGCTGAAGATAGTGCGGCGGCCCCACAAGAAATATTGCCAACTCAGAGATTGTTTATATTGATAAATGACTGGAACATGAGGTGGATGAAAGAGGGGTCATGAGTGCAAATATCCTGCATAGGAAGAGAAAGAAAAGGAAAGGAAAAGAAGAAGGGGGGGGGGCGGAGGAAGTATAAACATATACTATATTGCTTTGCAAGAGGACCAAAGTTGTGCCTCAGAATTTCCTTTGCAAGATAAAGAAGTTGCATTGCTACAGGCACTGAGATTTGGAGAATTTAAGTGATTCACAAGAAATTTGTGGTGCAGGTAGAAAAGGATCACAGGCTATGATTACAAACTGTGCTTTTTGACTGTAAGGTCATCCTTCCACACACACTCAGCAGCCATCATCTCCTGAGGAGCTGAAATGTCACAACGATTCTTTCCTTTATGAGCCTCACTCTCATTTGCAAGTGTCTTTGCCATTCTGGTTTCTAAATGAGACAGTATTTGGAAATATCAAGGCACCAGGGGAGATGTCATTGATATATTTCTGATCTGAACTAGAAATAACCTCGTTTTCAACCACTCCTTTCCTCAACCTGCAGTGATTTGGGGAGATTTTATTAACTTAACTGACCAATTCTGTCCTAATGTATACCACAAGCAACTCCACTAAACCCAGTCCAATTGCACAAGATCCAGGCAAACAGGCACAAAAGCTGAACAAAGGCTGTCAGGTGGGACTTTGTGGAATTAACCACAAAAAGTTGTGAGTCATTTGCTTGAGAAGGGGATAAATGAACATGCAGAGCAGAATAGAAGGGTAGAGGAAAGGAGGTAAATGAATGAAGCAGATAATATAGGCAGAGCTGAAAAAGGCATCACAGATAAAGATATGCAACATCTCTGCATGGTTAGCAAAATATAAGGTAACTAGTCTATAACTGAAATGGGTCCATGAAATGAGAGCATTTGAAAGTTCTGCACAAATCCAGAACAGTTGTTCCTGCTGATGCAACATGAACGGCTAATTATGATGAACATAATACTGAGAGATCTCACTTGATTTCAGGCCGACCAGGCACTGCGCAAGAAAACTGGTAGACAATTTCATGCCCTATCAGCTTAAGATATGAAATTATAGGGGTAGACAATGACACAGAACTGAGAAAAAGAAAATAGTCGATGGCCCTGTTATTAGATCTGTGCGTAAAACTACATTATGAATATGTCTAACAAGAACACCACCAGGTGCCACAGCAAAATATATAACCATAGGAAAATCAAGGACTTCACTTCCATAGAAGAAAAAACGCTGAAGTATCCCGGACTGGGGGAAAAAATCCTGTCTCAGCAAAGACAAAAAAATTACTATCCATCTTTAACTGACAGTAATATATAATTGTGATTTCTCTTTAAAATCTGAATGGTTTTTCAAGGGGAAATCTTAAATACTCTAGTATTTTTTGCCTATCACACATCTTAAAAAATGAAATGGAATTTCTAGAGCAAAACTGAATTTACATAATCTAGATAACAACTGCAGTTTCAATTCGCCAGCAAGAATGAATATCAAAACCACTGTATGATTGCAAAGAAGTTTGGTTTAAGAATTTGTCACTCATACTAGCCATTATATTATCTACTTAGATCAGCTACTACCACTTGGATAGTTTTAAGAGACCTTGTGTTTGTTTATAGTCATTCATCAACCTTCCATAAAACTTGGATGTTATTCATGAGCTTCTGATCAACTGACCTTCAAAGGGACTCTTAGGATTTAGAAAAATAATGTATCAGCCTTATTTTTTAAGCCTTGACATATGCAGTTGAGATACAACTTAAAAAAGAAATAAAATTGTCAAATCTTTGTAAGAGCCTAGTTGAACATTTTTGTCTTTTACCATCATCCTTAGATCAGCTCCTTCTGTTGTAGACTTGAACATGAATATCTCAGTGAAATGACGGAGAGCAGCACAGGAACATCTGCCGTTCCTCAGCCTGCATCCCATGCTGTGCCTCTCATATAAGTTCAGCAGAGCATCTCTCATTCAGAAAAAGGGAATGCAATGATATTATTGTATTTCTTAGAGGCCGAGTGGTTGGGTTGCTTGAAATTATGGTAGCTTGTATAAACGCCCCATGGGCTGGCTCTTGTGGCTTCTCTTGATAAGGTGATGTGACTCCTTCCCAAAGGTCAGCCCTGCACCCTGTTCATCCTGCAGAAGCAGAAACAACGAGGCTGGTTCCCCAGGGGTCATCCTCTCACTGTGCAACATCTTCTTGCATATCCTTTCTGCTTATCCCATTCTTCCCCATGGCAGGTGTGGCCCCAAGCTCCATCTTTGGGGCAGCAAAATTCAGTTTTCCTTACAGTGCTAAGAAACCTTGAATCAGCTTCATTTGGAAATATCTCACTGTACCTTTCTCCAAAGGGAACAAAGTGGATGATCAGACATGCTCTTCTCTAGTCTCCAAAATGAAAACAATAAATATAAATGTTAAGTAGATCTCCTATTTCAGTACTGTCATAATGACTTAGGGAAACTGTATAGAGAAAATGAATGCAAACTCACAACGAATCACTTTTCTCTGGAAGGTTTTATTCTCTCTTGATACCAGCGGAATCTGTCTTGAATGGAAAGAGAGGCAAAAAGATCTCATAAAGTCAGATAATCAGAAATAAACTTAGCAAGATAAAGCAGGCGAATGGGTTTCTTGCCCTTTTACTGATTTAGCTTTAACTTCAGCACAAAGATCCCTGCAAAATTTCAGAAAATTCAGCCAAAGGTGGTATTAGCAGTTGAGCCCATTAAAGGAGTACAACGATGGCAATGCATTGAAGAGTCTCAATTCCCCAGTCTCCTGGATGATTTGCAGATTGGGAGAGGAGCACTGATTCCTCCTAGAAGGTGAATCACAGGACCATGGCCCCAGTCACCATCATTCTGCAGAGATGACTTCCACTGCTTCTCCAAAAGCACTTCTCCAAAAACATTCTTCTTTGTCATAATCTAACCTTTTGTAAAATTACACAAGTGAGTTAGTCAAAGCTACCCATAGGTATAGAATTGGTCCTCTGGACCTTTGTGAAGTGGAAGAGGAAAAAAGTGACCACTGTCATAATTAATAGTTGTATCTAAACTATGTTCCAGCAGCAGGAGATCTCTCATCTCTGTACCACAATTTCTCCATGCCCAGGACAAAGCAATAGTCTCCTTTTACCATAGATGTGAGCTATATGACTCCCTCAGCCCAGTCAACTTTATGTCCAAATCCAAAAGATACTATTTAACTTTACTCTCTTTCAAATACTACAAAAACTTAAAAAAGCAAGCAAGCAAACAAACAAACAAACAAATCTATCTTATATATTCTAGTGAATAACTTGATCCAATACCAGCCTGATTGACTCCATTTCCAGAGATGTCCGTGACACTGAGATGTTTTGAATCGCCCATATTATAGACAGGATGACTGTTTACAGGATATTATGTATATAAGCAGTTTTGCTCTTTTAGTCTTAGCTCTGCAAACAGGGCTAGCCCTAAGGCAAGGCCTAAGGCAGAAAGTGAAATACATTTTTTAAAGGCTGTTTGTTAATTGAGCCCTAAACTGCTTCCCTGTTCCTTGACAGTTTTATCCTAACATAAGAACAAATCAATGTTAAGGCACTCTACCAGATGCTGGGCAACTCAGACTACTCAGAGTCTCCTCTCACTTCCTCTGCAGCTGAGATCTCTCAGCACTACCAAATTTTGCTCAGCATCTAACAGGATTCAGCCCAAAATGGGTTGCAATATACATATGAATATTTTAATTACATGCTGCTATGCAGAACAGAAAGCAGCCAGCAAAGCAAAAACAGCTCAACTAAGAACTTGTAAACTGTGTGACAACAGTAGTATTACAATTTCAGCCTGTTTATTATGCTTTGGGCATTTGTCTCTAAAAGGTTGTGATTGAGGACACCGCCAGCTAGTACTTTGAAAAAGAAAGATGGCAGGAGTTTTGCCAGATGTTTACTGCCCTCGGTCACTCAGTGCAGAAAATGATGAGAAAATGAAGACATTTCTTTGACCATAAGCCTGAAATTCAGCCTTTTCCTGAAGGCCATTGCACTGAAGGGGGGTGTTCAGTAGGTTTCATGAAAGAAAAAAGCTCCATCTGGCAGCAAGAGAAGTAGGAAAGCAGAGAAGTGGTTGAGCAGCAGCCAGGCTCTGCTCTCAGACCTGCATCAAGCGTACTGGAGTGACACAAGGCACCCAAATCTTGCCTTCTGTCCATGGTGACACTGCACAGAGGAAAAAAACATTGGCATTTCACTTCTCATCTAGGACACTGTGATTGACTATCTAGATCAATAGCTTTCAGATTTTCATTTGTCCAGTGAGGCAATGGTTTTTGGTAACTGGCATCTCCTTTGCCACTTCTCTTGCCTTCTTGCCCATTGGTGTCCATGCTGCTAGAGTGCTCCACTGATTGACGTCTTACACCTTAAATAAGGAATTTCAGACTTCCCATTTTATTTCATATGGGGCTTTCAAGACACTTTGAAGATTTTTGGGGTGCCATTACATCTTCTAATGAAGTCTGATAGCAGTTTTTTCCCAGCTGCATACAGCCATCACCGTAGTTCTTCAGCATCCTAGAGTTACTATTTCGGCATCTCAGAACAGCTGTCTCTGGTGAGGACAGTAGCCCCGGATGATATCTCCAACCAATGCCAAGTAACGCTTGTGCCTGCTATTTCAGTGCCAGTATTAACAAGGTTCCAGGATTCAGAAGCTATTCATTTATTGTAATGACTGTAAATATTTAATAGGTAAATTCAGTGCCAGCCTACTTTCTGCTCTTGTCCACCACAATAAAGGTGAATATATCACCCAGTAAGCATCCAATACATGAGATTGCTTAGTAACTTCTCCTGCATCTACACTGGTAGAATTTGGCCTCTGCTATAGAGTTGGACTTGAAACTTATTTTCATGGTCGTGAAGATGGATTACATGTAAGAAATTTTAATGTTGTCTTTCTAAATCACCAGGAGGCTGGAGTATTATCTCCAGAAACAGATCAAAGCTTAGAAATTGGTAAAATCTAAAATCCAATGTCAGCTGTTGATACCAGCATAGAAAGACAGTGTTGAGGTCCCAGTTGTGAACATCAGGACATGTCATACAGCCAAGTAGTAGAGGTTCAGGCAGAAGCAGGGCAGCCCAGAAAGCAGCCAAGGGACATGGAGAACCAGAAAGTACAAGAGGAAGAGCCAGAAGTAAAATAGTATGGAGGAGCTTTGCTGAACAAACACAGCCTAAGGCATAAAGGTGAGACAAATAGTTATAGGGAGTCTATACAGAGATTTGAGCTTCAGTAAGGTACAAGGAAACTGTTGGGATGAACATGAAGTGAGGTGACCCTGGCAGAGTGGTCCCTGCACTGTGGGTAAATGGCCTCTAAGAAAGAGTTTGCTTGGACAGCTGTCCAAATACCTTGACTGAACAGACAGAAGTTCAGGAATCCAAGAAGAAACAGCCTAAAATTTATTTTCAGTATTCTCTCTTTGAGTTTCATTCTGCAGAAATAATTTTTTAAGCATCCTTCATCTCTTTACCAGCCTACCAAACAGCCAGGTAAAACTGGGAAATAAGCCTGTTTGGAACAACAAACATCAAAGTGATTTAGGGGGAGAGAGAGAATTGCTTGGCCAGTTTTCCTTGTCTTTATTTTTAACTTAGCAATGAAAGGGAGAGAGAATTTCTTGGTATCAAAAATAAAAATATTCATGCCTTTCAGAGTCATTATCACCTCATCTAAAGGGTTAAGCCATAGCGTAGGTAAAAGCTCTGAGATTCCTCAAAAGACAAGGAATCTGATGCTGTCGTGACATTTCTAGTTTAATACTGGCTTCCTACTTACCCTGTTAATGAAAGATTTGTCAGTTTCCAGAAGATTTTAAGAACTTGAGGGAATTAAATGAAATATTATTTTTCCTCTCTAGAGGTTCTACTTTAAACCATCTACAATCACACTTTTTCTCCTAGAAGTCACTGTACTTTGCTTTAAAAAGAGTTCTAGGTTGCAAAACGGAACAAGATCAAAATTCGGTATTATCCTGCAGACCTAGCTCTCTTTTCATCTAAATGCTGCTGTATTTCCTAAAAGCTTTGATGAACCTGATGGGATGCGAAGGTTGAGACAGAGCCCAGGTGAATCTCAAACCCTTAGTAAAGTTTTGTTCTCACACTGAATAAAGTGTGAAGGAATTTGATGAATTTTGCTACCATAAGTTTGATGCATGTTCATGTCCCTAATTCAAAGCAAATTTCAGAACGTGTGAAGCCACAGACTTCTATGTTCTGTTAGTTTTACCAGACTTTCTTGCATATGTACTGTCTCTATACAGAGACATAACAAGATCTAAAGAACTTTAAAATCTAACATAAATGTGACCATGTATAGGTTGACAAAAGAGACTTGAATACCAGGAGGTCTAACTCAGTGGACTATCTATGAGCCTGGACTATGTCCCCACAGTCTTTGTAAACCTGTGCCTGCTAATCTTTACCATTATGAAGAATCATATCGTCATCATCAACTCTTCTTGGCTTCAGATAATAGATTTTCCCTGGCAAGATCTGGGATGTCACAATAGTGTTTACCTAGGTACTATTCAGGACAAAATCCATTAAAACATTTAAAGACATGTTTTTCTGAAATTATAATAAATGTCAATAGATGGTCCTGACAAAAAGGAGTGTCTGAATTCATTCTAAGGACTCTCTCTTCAATATGTCAGTATTAAGCCCCTTCAGCAAATTACCTCCTTTTTCCTCATTCTAGGGTCATCAGTTAAACTCTCATATTCATCAGCACTAGCAATCAAACATCATCTAGTGCAGTCAGACAAGCAGACTCCATCTCTGAATTCAGAAGTGTTTACAATCCTCACCAAAAGACACTTATCCCTCCTCAATTAGTATAGAGTTGCAAAATAAACAATCAGGTGAAAATTGCATTTCTCAGCTTGGGCATTGCAAACAAAACCAAAAGAATGAGTGTTTATTGGAATGAGCTTGGCAAATAGTGACTTCTCACCAATGGGCTATCCACACATTACCTATGGATTGTTATCTGATAAATCTCCTTAATAATGTGCTACTTTACATAGAGATTGTTGACAGCTTCCGTAATGGCAATAGGTGATGACATATGCATTCATCAGAAAGGACATGAAAATGAAAATTGTGATATACATATTCAGCTTCCAAAAAGTCCAACTGATAACAGCACAGGCTGGGTTTTCGGTCACGTTATTTTTATTAGAACTACATTGTAAAGACTGGATTAGGCACATGAGTTATTTCAGTGAGTTGTTTGTTTTTCTATCTGAATATAGAACAGTTTCAGTCTTGAAAAGCTACCTAGACCTGAAGAAAAACAACCTAAAGCTATGTCGTAGTAGGAATTCAGGACTGAAATCTCTCTATCAGCACGTATATTCATAACATTTTGATGATATAGTCAGCATGTTCCAGTGTTTGAAGTGAAGCTTGTTTAAGTCTCTTCTTTGCCACAACTTTTCAGCAACTAGTTTATTTCCTTTCATTTGGAGTTTACTTTTTTTTGCTGATTACAACTATGCATAATTCCTGTAAACCTGAAAGTAATCTGCAACAGAGACGCTGAGGGAGACAGGGAGCAGTGTCTATTTCTCACCCTGTATTAACCCCTTGACTGACTTTCAGTTGAGGGAGACATTGAACTCTACAGAGGGACTTATTTTATAAGGACGTCAGTGGTATGCACACCTCTCTCTAGAAGCCTGTCTTGAGCTATAATAGTTGCCTTAAGCTGTCTAGAGGAAAGAAATGAGTATTTTTAGGCAGGATTCACCCAATCTATTTTGTACATCTGCTTTACAATGCAATAAGACAGACTTCACTCAAGAGAGTCCTGTTCCTCTACATTGACTATAAAGTGAATCTCAGTGATTCACTCAGAAGATGAAGTTTACACTACTGATCTCCAAGATTAGATATGCAAAAGCTTACCCCCAAGGTCTATAGAAAAAATGTGTAAACCTTTCTGGCATGGAGAAAAAAAGAAAGCTTTGCCAGAGGAGACTGCAGGAGTGTGTCAGAAAAAGAGCTACATAGTTTTCTGTCTGACACCTGCGATCAAGGTGATATTGGCCTCACAACGTGCAATTTACCTGTTTGACCTGAAGAACTCATATTCATTTCTTGCAAAGCCCAGGCATTCGATCTGTACGACACAAGTCTGAAACAGAAGTTTTTGGAAGGCTGAGAATGGCAGATCTGAGTCTCCCACTTTCCAGGAAAATGCTGCAACCTCTAGGTAATCCTTTAAGGTGGTGATGGCACAGACATCACTATTGGTCATGTAAATGGAAAGAACCAATACTGATAGTTTGTTTTTTTTTTTTTTAAATAACCAAATCAAGGTACTGGCTCATGAAATCTATGATGATGGAGCCATTGGTGCTGGAAATCAGGGTAGGTTTCAGAATATCCCTGCACTTACAGTTACTTCTGGGAGCTCCCATTTCTGTCTTTCATTTTGGATTACCATGTCTCCCCAGGAAAACTACTCTGAATCTGTTCTGTGAGACCCCAGCTCTTTACTGGACATAGCCCAAACCACCCCACCTGGGGCCCAGACAGTATCTCACTGACATGTAAACAAACAAAAAAATACGATAATATTTTTATTCCCATCATCATTACTCCCCCACAGTATATTTAAGTGTTCCCTTGAGTACATTATCAAATACACAATAAAACCATAATCAATGATAATGATGAGTGATGAAAGGAAGGTGTCCTGGCAGGTGTCTAATAGAACATAAACACTCAACAGGAAGCATCTGGTATCATTTAGTAATAATATCTCTCAAGCTCGGCCATTTTCAGATTTCAATATCCAGAAATCAACCATCCCATTTTTTTTTTTTTCCAGTTAATAAACTTTTTCTTCTTTTTGTCCACAAATATTGACAAGACTATTATCTAAATGAGCATTAGCTCTTTCTTAATTAGCAGGCAATTCAGCTGTGAATCACATACAAAACCTTGTCTGTTTTAATAAATGGTTACATTGCTTTACCAGTGCTGAGCAATTAATTACTCAGAAACTGTGTTCGTTTTTTCATGTGGTATTTTCCTAGCACTTGCATTGTTTACTGACTCATGTCACTGTCACATAGACTAAGAGTTTTTTGCCAATCTAGATTGCTTATGAAGTATCAAAAACCGGAGCCAATTAATGACTTGGAACAGGAATTTGTCTGTACCTCCAATTTTCCATCCTCTCCAAGAGCAGCCAGCTGACATCTACCTGCTTCAATGAAGTCCAGTTACCTATATACGTGTCTAGAAACCTGTATATCTCAAAACAATATTTGAAGACCTTTACTTTCAGATCATTCTCCCCTGCTTTCCTATGGCTATTTAGCAGGTATAAACAAGGCCTGAGACCTCAGATCTGATTGTTCTTTACAATCATTCACAGTAGTGAATATAAAGCAGGTCTAACCCTTCACAGAAGCTGCACAGGACATTTGTCAACTTCAACAGGGCTGTACTAATTTATACCCGCTCCAAACCTTGCTTATGGTATTTTACATTCGCTTGGTCACTGCACGCATGATTACACAAGCTGCAGGGCAGGAAAATTAATAATTCAGACCTCTTCCCTCCTCCACCCACATCTTTTATTTGTATGTAAAACACCTTCTCCATTCCCAGATATATATATACGTATACATATATATATATCTGCAACATAAGTAAACTAATGAGGTATAGCCTTGAGGCATGTCAACTCTGTGCCTCAAAAGTGCCTGCCTTTGGAAACATGGGTTGCTGTTCAAATGTTGTTCCTGCTTTTGTTAATTGATTTAAAAAACACACAAAAATTTGACACTGTGTCTCCCACTGTTCATAACCTAAACACCTCCATACAAGATGACAGTAGGTGCCCTGGGTGGACAGTCTGCACAGTCTGTTTGGGGTACCAAGGTTTTTAGGAATGTTTTTTTTATCATGCAGCTCAAGAAATGTTTCTCTGATCAATGAACACTGTACATAGGCTGTGAGAGCACATTGCAGTCCCATTTCACGTAGGGCTGTTATGACTTGCCAACTCAAGTAGAAGAATGCAAGTCAATTCTATATTGCATTTCAGTATTGAATGCATTCTGATTTTAATTAGTAGGAACAAGGATTGGTTTCCAACAAGATCTGATGAGCCTCTTGCACCAAAAAGGACGTCAAAGATTCGCCCACTAAAAGTGAAGCATTGCAACTGATTCTGACTCGTGGCCGGCCACTCTTCCCAGGACCCTTCAGATACCTCAGCTGTGAGTTAACCCTTTATCACTGTGGCCTTTCTACTCTGTCCTCTTTCACATGGCTGCCCCAGACTGGTAGTTCACTCTCTGCCTCCAAATATATTCTGTTGAGCATGACGCTTGTTTTAAATCCTTCTGCTTTCTCAGTCTGGGGAAATTCACCCAAAGTCATAGACTTCTTCAAAAGATTCATGTGCACTGAAGTGCTTAGCTCCATCCCTAACTCTGGGCAGCAAAGAGTTTTACCTAAGGTCAAAGACTTAATGTGGGATGTACCCATGCAGATGCAAGCATCATCCCACCAGTAAGGGATGTCTACCCTGTAACGGCAACTGCTGTATCTTTAACAATGCCACAGCAAACCAGTAACAAACCTCCAAATAGTGTCTTTCCACTAGGGATTTGAGAGTACTTCAGAAACCACTGCTTACCTACAGATGCTAAAATATGCCTGTGACAGTTTGTAATTTTCAGATAACAGCTCCATTAGTTAGGAAGTTTAGCAAGATTTTTAAAGCTGCATAGCAAGCCCCTAGCAGAGTTGGAAGAGGAGTGTGCACATTCAGCTCCTAACATTGTGTTTCCTACTTAACAGTCTTGTCTTCTTACCCCTGGAGGTTGTCTGGAACAGCAACAGGGTGCAACTTCAGTGCTCAGACCCAGTTTAGCTGTAGTGCATGTTCCCAGTAAATTGCTAAGAAGTCTATTTCAGAAAAAGGATGAGGGATAGATCCTTGATAGTTACAAACCACCAGAGCTCCGTTACAGTCAATAGCTAGTTTGGTCTTCAGCATAAATAAGATTATTATTACACTTTTCTATCAGGCACATAAATATTTTAAATCCTTTGTGAAAAGCCTTCTTTTATTAGGATAACAAGGACTTTCTGTAGATGAAGTCTCCTTCACTAAACTGTCCATTTGCTAGTTAACACATACATTGTTATCTGACTAATAAAAGTCTGATCAAATGTTCTATTGACTTAACCAGCCTATTTTTATTCATATGTTAAACACTGTTTCAATGATCATTTATCTTGCACATAGAGAAACCACTGTTCAATATCAGAATAAACTTTTCTAGCAGAAGATTACCATACTGTGGTTCCTGAACTGGTAGTTTGGATTGCTGATAAACTGAATAACCTTAGAAATTTTATGGAGATCTCCAATAAGCCTTGCTAAAATGCTGGCATCAGCATGCAGGCACATGTGTGCCTCAACCCCACAGCTAACACTCAAATGCCATCCTGTTCAAATAATCATATCTACAGTGTTTCATCAAAATGTAAATTACAAGACAAAAGACTGCTGTGATAAATGGCATGAGACAAACAGGAAAGTCCATAATAAGAGACCAGGTTGAGGAACTCTGACTCTTTCATTTGTAGCTGTTATCAGTACCTAAAGAATCGTACAGAGGTTCATTACTTGTGCTGTTAGGATGCACTAATAGAGACCAAGAAGTTAGTTTCCTCACCCAAACCTAGAGAGACACTGTGGGTTTAGACTAGGATCTTCAGCTCCTGGTTCTGCACTTAAATAAACATTTCTCTTAATATGGTTACAAATCTTGAAGCCCCCCTCCATTACTTTGCTTCATTCCCTAGATGCTATTTTGAAGTCCTGGTTTTGGCTGCTATTGTGAAGATGGCCAAGAGAGGGCACCCGGCCCTTTTCTACATAGACCGCCTTGCGATCTCCAACCACCTGGACGGGGCCAACCAGCTTCCATCTCCGCAAAGCTCATCGCAGGAGGAAACTAACGTGTCCACGGACCCACCAGAATCAACCAGCCACCACGCAGCGAGCGGCCCAAATGCTCTACAGAAGGGAATTTCTGGCCTGGTTGAGCAGGTGTCCCTCACAAACTGCATCCCAAGCAGAACTCCCATGCACAGATATGGGCATCCAAAGTATTTTCTCCATAAATACCTGTTTTTATTTAAAAGTTAGACAAATTGGGAATAGCCCTGAAGATTTCATGCCTCAGGTGTCCCAGGAAGGAAACATGTGAGCTGGTGCTGAGGCTGATGGGACAGGACAGGTTTATTTGCTTGCCCTTTTTGGTATAGTAAGTGGCATTTAGGAAACTGTTGTCAGACCACTGAGATCTAATAACATGGATCACTACAAGAACATTACTGCCCCTGAACACCACTGGCAGTATGTGAGTGAATAATAACCATGCCATCTTTGACAAGGGCATATGTAACCCTTAGGGTATTCAGGGACAAAAACTTGGTGAGGAAAGATGTTCGAAGTTATGGTACCATTGCCAAAAAAGGCCCTCCATGCAGTTTAAAAGATTCTGACAGTGATAAATAAAATCACCCCTTAAACAAACCCTTTTCAATATTATTTAAGATTGCTCTGTTCAAAACTGTTTCATTACAATATATAAGAATATTGGTGTAGAGATACATCTGCTTTGATGCATATAAAAATATTAAAATGCAGGTATTGCCAGCCCAGGGATAAGATGAAAGAAACCGAACATTAATAACACCCACTTAATAGCATTTTAAAGATACAGTTTTTTAACACAATGTACCTGCCAAAGTGTTCAACTGATTTTACATCATGTCAGGGAATAGCTGGCAATGCTTTCAGCTGCACAGGAAAGCTAGTAATCAATGAGAAGAAATGCAATTCACCATGCTTAATAGGTGAGCTAGTGAGGCAGCAATACTTCTGAGAAAATGTCAAAAGTGACACATGGGCATCCTCTTTCTGTCTTGAGTGCTGAAGCCAGACCTGCTTTCACAGGCAAACTGACACCATAATTGCAAGACTTTTCTATTGATATCAGGCAGAAATTATCAATCAGTGCAACAAAAGGCAGGTAAGATAGCCCAATAAATATACATTTCCTTGTATTTTGAGCTGCACAAAGGGATATTAAATTTAACCTAGTTTTCATGTCTCAAAATCCTTTTGATCATTTGCAAATAAAAGAAGACTTACACATATGAAGATATCTCCTTCAAAAGAAACATACTGAAAGTGGCTACTAAATCCAATTTTAAATCCTGTTATTTTTAAATACTGTTCACAGCAGAAGTAATCTAACCACAACACATTCAAGTAGGAACTGGAATAATCACTAATCTGTACAAGTTCAAGTGTAGAAATCATTTATGTAAAACCTCAGCTATGAGGGTTAGGTTTTGCCTGAAGCAATACCTGCCAGTAGTCCCACTGAAAATAGAGCATACTCTCAGAGAAATGCTATTAGGAGAATAAGGGAAAAAAATAAAAATCTTGAACTTTAAAGCATAAAGTTTAAAATTCTTGTCATGGCTTTCACAGACAGCTGACTGCTACCACAAGCTCCCACCATGTGCCCCAGCATCTCTGGCCTTTGTCAGCAATGCTGTCCTTTGCCTCAACCGCTTCTCTTCTCCAAGATCCCAGACCTGCCCAAGTTACAGCTCCTGTCCAGCCATCAGCACCCACCCTGTCTCCTCACATCACTCCCCTGAAACCAGTCTCAGCAGCAGCTGCAGGAACTGAGGACTAATTGTGCTCAGAGAAATAGCCACATCAGGTCTTGCTACTGCTCTATTTAGGACACTGCTTGGTTCTCCTGTTGTGCAGAACAGGCTTTTCAGGTCAGGAGCTCTACTTTTTGTTTCAAGCCCACTGTTAACACTAACAAAGAAATTATTGCATCAACTCTTGTGTGTCTCAGTACCACCACAGAGCAGCTCAATATCTGATGACTACATGGTGACACTATTGACAGGCTTGACCAAAACGCAAAGTCCACAACATTCTAAACCTGAGAAACCTCTTGGCATAAAGTCCTCCCTGATGCCCAAGAAAGAGGAGACAAAAGGCATTTGTCAGTAGCGAATTATGAGGAGGCAACTGTACTGTCCTCCAGGCTTATCCTTAAGCAAACCTTATCCAATCCCTATCAAATAAGATGTCCCTGTAGCAAAATTTGACCGCTAGACATCTGCAGACTTGCCAGTACATCATGGCAGCCTTTCACCCAAAGGGGAGGCGTGTGGCAGAAGTGAGGGAGGTGGGAGCAGGTGGAGGCATGGCCTTGCTGAGGGAAGGCAGAGCCAGAGGGAAGCCTGAAGCCTGGCAGGCCTGGCATGGCAAGGGGACAGGAACCAGACAAGTACAGTCCTGGCCAGAGCCAGCACCTCTCCTGAGGAGCAAGGGCCAGGGAGAAGGCACTCACAAGGCTCCTCTCCAAACTTCAGCACAATCTGAGGAGGCAGGCTCTGTGCCCTGGCAGAGAGACTTGTGGCAGGCACAAGATCCTCTGTGGCAGTGTTTCCAGGTGCTGGGAGGAGGCAAGTGCATTCCCAGGCATCATCTGCCCCCCAAAGGAGGTACCTTCAGTCCCAGGAGAATGCCTTGATGGCTTGCTGGCCATCAGCTGGCTCACTGAGGTAGAAAAAGGGTCCTCAGCTGTTCAAACCAGGGTGCCCCATATTTCTGCAGCTCTGCTATGGACGTATCTGAACCCCTTTATTTAAAAATACCTTGGGTATTGAAAAAAAACACCTCAGAACACCTCTATTTCCAGACAGGAGAACACACAGAGGGACAGTCATCTGCCCAGAGACCCAGACCTCATGGCAAGATGGCAGAAAGACACTGTCCTAGTAACCGAGTTGAAACTTACTTAGAAAGAAAAAGTCATACACATACTGAATTTCTGCAAAGTGATATCTGAAATTCACCCAACTTCTCTATAAGTATCAACATGGGGTAATTATCACTAAACAGTTTTTCCAGAGCTGCCATGACCATGTTTAAGAGCAGTTATGAAGACTATTCAAGCAAGGAAACAGTGACAGACCCAAGGTTGTGAGTATAGGTGCTTAGGAATGTCATAGAATTATAGAACAGTTTCTGTTGGAAGGGACCTTAAAGAACACCTACTTCCAACCTCCCTGACATGGGCAGAGACACTTTCCAACAGATCAGGCTACTCACATATAATGGAAAGAGGTCAGAAGCTAGAGCTGAAAGGGTAGGATAAAAACAGCTCTCTATGGTTTACTCTAATGTTTCCTAGGTAAACATATCTCTAGGTGTGTACCAAAAATTCTCTCTGCAAGTTCATGTCAGATGTGTCCGTAGTGTATGCACACAACATAAACAGGCTTCCTTTGTAGGGTTTGCCTTTCCTTTTTACTGAAGTTGAGACAAAAGCTTCAACCTGCTTTATCATGGAGTTAATCATACCCAGGCCTAAAGATTCATCTTCTGCATCACCACTGAACAGGTATCCACTACATCAGGAAAGAGAAGGAAGTCTCCATTATCTTTCTTTTGTTCCTCACTAGAGCTCAGAAACAGCTATGAGTAGCAAAAGTTTCTCATCACCATACCTCTCCCCATCATGTTTTCTGACATTTTATACCAGTCTAATGCTGAGTCTCACTTTTTTAGAAAATACATTAGTTTCAGTGTAGCTAGGGACTTTGGACTGCACAAGTGAAGACTGCAGCTGTATTGGCTACATCCACCTAGTGATTCACAAGAGTGCCTAATTTGAGGACTAGAAAGGTGGAAAAAAGCCCTTAAAGAAATTCTGGTTACCTGAAGCAGCAGAATAGATCATCTGAATGGAAGAAATAAAGGAGCAAAATCACTAATGGGAAAGAGGAAACATGCATGGCCATCTTCAGCTTCTCCCTTTGGCCTTCCAAACTGTTCCCCCACAAGCAGCAGCTTCTCTCCAGCACCTGTATGGGCAATGTGATGTGGCTAACTCTGCTCTTCAGAACTACACTGTGGCTGAATACCTAAAGACAGCAGTGTAAAACTCCCATACAGAGCTGAACAGCTGCTTGCAGGCCAGAGGATGGGAGTCTAGCCAGTACAGCCATCCTAGCCGAGAAACTTCTAGATTTGTTGCAACTGCTGCTGTTCTAGAGACAACAGAAGAACATCCTTAAGGGTTATCTATTCAGTTCTTCTTTCAGAGGATTTCACCTCAAAGAGCTGCTGTTGCATGGCCTAGGTGTGAAATGAGAGAGCCGACATACAGCTACGAAGTTTAATTTGAAGAGTATTAGGGGAAAAAACAGCTTCATGTCCAGCTTGAAAAACACTTTCCTGCAGTGTTTGTAGCCCAGCTCAGCACAGCGCTGGAACACCTTATTCAGGGACTTAAATGAAAAAGCTGTTTTCTTGCTCAGGGTGAATAAAAACAGGAGAGTTCCTGGAGATAAGCAAGGAACAACGATGACAAAATGTGATTTTAAAGTCCTTTTGGTTTGAGTCATACATGAGGTACTTTTGACAACAAAGATAGAGGATGTGTGGTGTGTGCCATGATCCCTCATCACACCCAGTCTTGGCTGGTAGCTGATTGGGGCACCTCGCGTTTGGGGCTGGTTTTTGTCAGTCTAAGGCAGCCTGTGTGTGAGGCTGTCCTGGGTGGGATCACCCACATACACCTAGTTACGCCACAGCAAGCCAGAGGCTCTACAGACAGTAGCAGGATAAAACTCTGCTACAATAGGTCTGAATCTCCAAGAAAAGTCTCTCTTCCACCCGAGAAACACTGGGAAATAGCAGGGGAAGTGTGTGTCTCATGGTCTGAGTCTGGCTACGTCCTCTTTGAAGGCTCTGAAAAAAGTCAAGGAGCTGATCTGTGAGCAGACTACCTAATTTCCCTAGTATAATAACTACTGCATTTTTGTTTGACCCAGACAGTTAATTCAGCTCAAAGGTGAGACAGAGTTCTCATGGATATTAAATTTTATACCCATGCCACGCAAGCTGTAGTTTGTTTTGCATATTATCTTTTACTAGTTATTGAAAGCACTGAAAGAAAGAAAAAAAAAAAGTCATAGATGTGGAAGGAAGCATTTTGACACAAACAGCATAGAGTGTTGCCAATACATAGTAGTGCTGCTTACCCTGTTTTTTACGTTCACTAAGTGATGCACAAGGACCTCCTCTATCTCACTGAGCAAGATCATGTGATTGTTCCCCGCCCATTCCACCTCCTCACTTTTCCTGTCATTTCCCTGCAAGCCTCATGCTCCTGGAGGTGAAGCCCTGGAACATGAACAGCCCAGCAATGCAGCTGGGGTTGCACGTGTCCTCAGCTGCTGCTTCTGGGTCCACACTGGACCCATGTTCTTCACATTTGCCCAGGAAAAGGTGCATTTCCCTTGAAGTCTATTAAGCGTACAGGACCAATTATAATTTGTCAAAGCTTCCCTGTAGTTTAGGCATCAGTGTCCAGGCTGTATGGAGTATAAAGTTTGTCTTCTCAGAGATGGGGATCCATATGTTACACCGAGCCCCATTTTCAGTTTTAAGATCCCTTCAACCAGCTTTCTGTGCCCTTTTGCACAGTTGCGTAAGCAGGCCTGAGACATACCACAAAGGCTAAATGAGGAGGTTTCCCTTTTTAATTGAGTGTCAGCTTCACAAATCTGACTTTGCACAGAACTGCTGAAGTGTTCAAGGAAGCTTTTTGCAGAGATGCGGCCTGTTCAGTTTGTCCAGCTTACCTGTAAGATTTGCAGGGTTATATTTTCCACATCTGAATTGCAGCATAATTCATTAACTGTGATGCTGAGCAACAAATGGGGAAAAAAATCAATAACAACAAAACTAATAAGTTTAGAACATGATGGACATAACAGTTCTCAATACAACGCTTTAGTTTCTGTTATAAAATCTAAATTCTACCATGGAGACATTGTTGTGGTATCAGCTACTGGCAACAGAAGCTTTATAGCCATCTCAGTACATTAAAATATGACGAAAGCTAGCCATATTTAAATAAACTTTTCACATACTGGCTGCTATACATTTTTGGCAACACTTATAAGATACTAATTGCTTTATACGTAATTTTGTTCTGATTCATATATTGCTTAATTAGGATTTTAGTCAGAAGCAGATGGCTGTCTTCATTAAATCATGATATATTTTACCCAAATAGAAGCAGCTGTTTTTTTCAATACACTATAATTTATTTCCTGCATTCCAGAAATCACTCTGAAGGGAATCCAGACTATAATAATTCAGTTTGTTTTCATTGCAGCTTATTTACAACACACTTTGAAAGTTTTTAAGAAACAGAAATTAAATATAGGTGGTATTTGTTAACAAGTGCAAATTTCTATTATTGAACTTGGTAGTAAATCGATATTCTTGGAAGTACTTCCAGATATACATAGATGATGATCCCAGTACGCTACATGCTGTATACACACATGAGTAAGAGAAGCCAATGTGCACAGAACTTCCAAAATATATAACAAAACAGACAAAGGACAAGAAAAGAAGTTGTGTGTTTTTTCCCCTCCCATTTCATGATGAAGAACAGAAAAGAAAGCGGGATGATAAAGAATATTTTCAAAGTCCCAAAGACTGTCTCTGGCAGCCAGGAAAATGAACCTGCCTCTAAAATTACTTCTCCTTTTCTTCTTACAGTTCCACCGAACTGAGCTGGTAGCACAACTGGCAAATACCACATAAAATTATATACTTTGCAATTGTTCTCAGAGTTTTAAGAAAAAGAAAGCTTTTCTTAAGAAATTTTTTTCTTAAATTACTGGGCTCCAATCTTCTCTCTACAAAAGAGAGCAGAGTTGAAGTTCCCTCATTGTGTTCTTGTTACCTCATCTACCCAGCAATGATATGCCAAAGTCCTCAGAGAGCCTGATTGTACAGGTGAAGATCAAAAGCTCTCGGTGCAGGGAGACTTCTGTGGTAGAACCTAAGATTTCTCTATGCATCTAAAATTCCAGATGCTCCTCAAAACCTCTGGAAGTACCAAGGTAGAGTAGGAGTCACAGATAAGTTCTAAAAATACAATGTTTAAATATGGTTTGGTAACCAGGCACAGATCTTACATTCGTTGGACAGTATTACTCCTCCTTCTGGATCCTTTTCTGTTTGCCCTACTGTTTACCCATCAAAAGTTTTCCCCAAAAAACCCCACTACTGAGTTGCCTCAGTGTGCTGACATTTTTCATTTTCCACTCAAATTCAATTTAGAGAGAAAATGTTGTTGCAGCTTGTGTGCTTGTTGGCGAATTGCCTAACCCAAAAGCCAGAAATTCAGTGACTGACTTCTAAGTCAGAGAAGGTTTTTGAAAAGGATTAGATTTTCTTTTGGAAGCCAATTTAATTTGGAAAAAGTTATGGGACAGGAAAGCATATTAATCTAAAATATAGGACACTAATTATTTGGGGAAAAAAAATGTGTAGTTCTCCGAACACTCTCTGACATGCTAGCAGTTCGCTGAGCCTTTCATCACTTTGTCACCAGTTCTATTAATGTGTACATTTTATGGTTCCTTTTCTCTCAAAATCTGAGAACAAAATTTTCAGATTAATGTACCTAGCATGTCACCACAGCATCACTTGGATGAAAGTGAACAGCACAGATAGACCATGGTACCTCACTTTGGAATGGATGGGAATGACAGTAAGCAAGAGTGAGGCCAGAGGATTTTGACTGAGAAATACTCCTGGGTAAAGGAGGTACACTGAGTATTCAGCAAATGAGTAAACATCCTATCACACCTTCTTGTTTCTCTGCATTAGATCTCATTTATGACACGTGCACCTTCTCAGCAGGTAAGAAAATCATACTTTCCTCCATTCCTGTCAAAACAGCAGAACTGTCTTTCTAAAACTTGCTTTCAAAACAGTTATTAAAGGAAAGGTATTACCTCAGGGAAGTACCAAGTGCAGGAAATTTCTGTTCCCAAGATCACAGTTTCATATACTTACAAACAACTTAAAAGAAGAGGGCTGTGCTTTGCAACTGTAACCATAGAAACAGATACCAGCACCTGTATTAACAGAGACCCGGGATTCCACCCTGCATAAATTACCTCATCCAAAAATGCTTATCTGTGGAGGCCATGAAATTAAATAAACATTATTCCAGCCACACCCCAATGACTCTTTCTCCATTCTGCTTCTTTTACTGCTCCATTTTGTTATCCCTCATCTTTTTCTTTTATTTTTTTTTCTCTTCCTCTTCATCTTTTTTCATCTATATTTTTCATACTCTGCTTTCCTGCACTTCTGCTTCTCTGCAAGTAATACCGAGGAGTAACCAACTCTTGAGGTCAAAACCGCTCGTGGAGAGTGGTTTGTAAGGTGGTTGCCCTACTCAGACCGGCTACTGACCTCATTCCGTATCATCTGCACTATCCTCTGTCAGAAAGCACAGGATGATACACTGTGCCATGCCCTGGAGTATGCCTGCCCCCACTTTAAATTTCCCCATCCCCACTGCTGGTTGAGGCACTGGACTGCCAGTTTCAGGTGTAACAGTGGAACGGCACCACATGTCCTAAAGCAAAGGACTTCATTAATGAATGATAATGCATTATGTGGTACTTGTAGCATACAGGACATCATTTTGCTCAGTAGAGAAACTGGTTATTTTGGACTACTCTTTTTAATGGAGAATAGATGTGAAAACAAATAAGGCTCACCAGCTTCTTTTGGAGATAAATTTTCTTGTATTTCACAGTAACAAAAATGTAACTGCATTTTTGAATGCATCTGGCAAACACAGCTAGAGTGATAGTAAAACTGACAGGCTGAAGTAGCAGTGATACGCTAAATTTGGCATCTTACTGTCCCTAATACATCAGGACACTGGAACCAATAATTCACAAAGTCTCCTTTGAGATTTAAGGAGATCAGAGAGTTTTTATCAGTGGCACAGAGTCCAGTTGGAGGTCTGTAGCTAGCAGCATTTTCCAGGGATCAGTAGTGGGTCCAGTCTTGTTCAACATATTCATCAATAACCTGGATGAAGGGACAAAGTGTACCCTCAGCAAGTTAAATGGTACAAAAGTGGGAGGTGTTTCTAATACACCCAAAGTCTGTACTGCCATTCAGTGAGACCTGGACAGGCTGGAGAGCTGGGCAGAGAGGAGCCTAATAATGTTCAACCACAGCAAGTGTAGGGTCCTGCACCTAGGGAGAAATAATGCTATGAACCAGTACAGGCTAGGGGTTGACCTGTTGGAAAGGAGCTCTGTGGAGAGGGACCTGGAAGTTCTGGTGGACAAATTAACCATGAGCCAGCAATGTGCCCATGTGGCCAAGAAAGCCAATGGCATCCTGGGGTGCATTAGGAAGAGTGTGGCCAACAGGTCGAGGGAGGTTGTCCTCCCTCTCTACTCTGCCTGGGTGAGGCTGCATCTGGAGCACTGTGTCTAGTTCTGGGGTACCAAGTTCACGAAAGACAAGGAGCGAGTGGAGAGAGTCCAGTAGAGAGCTACAAAGATGACTAGTGGTCTGCAGCATCTTTCTCACAAGGAAAGGCTGAAAGAGCTGGGTGTGTTCAGCCTGGAGAAGAGAAGGCTGAGAGGGGATCTTATCAATGCTTACATTTATCTTAAAGGACTGGTGTCAAGAGGATGGGACCAGACTCTTTCTAGTGATGCCCAACAACAGGATAAGAGGCAATAGGCACAGACTGAAACACAGGAATTTCTGTCTGAATATGAGAAGAAACTTCTTTACTTTGAGGATGCCAGAGCACTGGAACAGGCTGCCCAGAGAGGTTGTGGAGTTTCCTTCTCTAGAGACATTGAAAGACTGCCTTGACACAATCCTGTGCAACCTGCTCTGGGTGAACCTGTTTTAGCAGGGGGGTTGGACGAGATAATCTCCATAAGTCCCTTCCAACCCAACCATTCTGTAATTCTGTGAGATAAGGTTGAAGCGACAGCCTATGGTTGCTGTTTTACATCTATGGGAATGTAAAGCCAAAAAAACATAAGTATGCAATATATGAAATCTACTAGGCAAATTGTGTTGTGGTGTTAGGTCAACAAAAGCTAAAAAATAATTTAAGTATCATTCATACAATCCTATTTCAAAACAACCAGAACATTCATGAAACATTCATCTTTTGAGCTACTTTTCAATGTAGCCTAATATAATCTCCAGATACTTGTCAGGAAATAATTAGCTGATATAACTCCTTGTTATTTTACTTTTCATCTTAGTTCTTACTGCTGCAAAGAGACTTAGATAGGGATGGAGAGTATGGCTGATAAACAGCATCTACTCTCTCAAGTAAAATAACTTCACTGTTCATTCCCAGGTCTCTGCCTAACCATCTTGCTGTATTATATTAATTTAGTCTAGAAGTTTCTTTTGAAGTGAACAACTACTTCCCTCCAAGACAAAACTGGAGGCTAGTTCTGAGGCTATTTCACTCCAGGGACTGGTTGCTTCAGGCAAGATGAGCAGGACTGTGCCCAGCTGGGATCTCTACCTCCTGAAGAGTCATTCAGTCATTTCCCACCAGGCTGTGAACCTCTGTGTTCTCTCATGGCACCTCCAAGGACAGGCAATGTACACTTTGGGCTTCAAACTACAGGAACATGCCTTTGGCAGACTATGACACTCCTCAGAGTATTTCAGGAACTCTGGAAAAATTACCTTTCAACTCCCCCCAAAAAGCACTTTTTGGAACAACAAGAGAACAAATAAAACTGCTGTGGAAGGAACTGCAGCTGTTCATACAGTGTCAGGTACCATTTAGCCCCAACACCTCGTCTCATGTTGTCAAATACAGTACTATGCATGTGAAAATATGTTTTTAAGTGTTATTACTGGAAACAGCAAGGGGATACAGACTGCATTCATTATGTTCGTACAGTGCTCAGCATAAGAGGCCCAAATTCCCCCATAGTTTCTGAAGGCTGTCTTGACTAACTCATTCTTTAAGTCTCACAACAACAGCAACAGACCCACTGTGCAGATGTCCCTTCTCTGTACCACATGTAAATGGCAATTTCTTCTCCATATTGCGTACCTATGGTGCATTTATAAAAGCTGCACTTCTGCACAGAACTTCAGTCATTTTGCTTTAGTAGTGGTTGCTAAGAGGTCTCTACAGGAAGATATTTTTAGGAGATTTTTTTCTTTTCTGAGAGATGGTAGTTTTCCAATTACCATTAGTTACCTGACAGTCTTGTGGAACGCCAGCTGTTGGAAAGGGATGGTTGGGACTGCCACATTGCATCTCGCACAAGCTCTTGGTCCAGATTTAACATGCATATGAAAGACCACATGCAGGGACAAACAAAGAAAAAAGTAAAAGCAAAAAGTCAGCTTTGCTTTTACATTCAAATGCATGCAAAGTTGGAGCCAAGTTACCCAAGGGAAAAAAAAGAACAGACCAGAAAGACCACCAAAGGCCATCCAAAGCTGACACTGTTCTGTTCTTTGGACATGTACTGATCTAACTCACACCAAGCAAATCAAAGTAGTAAGGAATTACACCAGTGGGACAGTGAAATCAGAGCAGTAGTGCTTTTTTTTTTTTTTAATCACTGTATTTATTAAGTTGGCTGGCTGAGCTCTCTCCAAGTTAATGATGCAAATGCAGTCAATCTTTCTGCAGTTCAGTGCAACACGGGGTCTATCCCAATTGGAAGGTGTTCATTTAAAATACGCTGGCTAAGATCTTGTAGCCCTTGGTTGCATTGGGAATGCACGGCTTCAAATTAGCTCCAAAAATGCTGTACAAGAAAGCCAGAGTCATCATGTTTACTACTTCACTTTGCTGAGGCTTTGAGTCACTTTGTGCTTGCTGTTGCACTTCAAAGCACACCTTGTAGTTTTAAGTCCTGTTCCTGAACAGACTCCCAGGCATTTTCTACACTGCTGGCAAGCTCAAGGATCTGAGAATTAAGGGATATTTAGTATCTTGGGAAATACCAAACTTTACTCCAGGCTTGTACAGAAAGAAGCTGAGACCTTAGTTCCTACTGGACATTTCCAAAAGCGTTTTATATTTCTGAAACAACTTTTACAAGGCACCACTTGGAACCACTATTCTATTTTCCTTGAGATATCAGTAAAAATTCATAACGTCAGCAATAACAAAATAAATAAGACATGATCAAGCACAATACTGCTTGAGATTCTTAACTTCCTGCATCAAAACCAGATTTTTAATATGGACAAGTTTGATTTGGTACAGAAAGAGGGTGCTGCCCTTGCTGATCAGGGTTGCAGACTGAGGGTCAATGGTGATACACTCTGCTGTTTGAAATTAAGGACAGTGATCACAAGTAACCATGTTACTACTTCCTACCAGTTACTTAATGCATCAGCTAAACTTTAGTAACTGCCCATCTGAGTCTCTCTCACTCACTCCAGCTGCAAATAAAATGTATTGTGATGGTTTAATTGCTTACCACTTGTCATTTGAGCTGGTACCTGACTGTGTATGTTATCTTATGTGCACACTAACTGTGAATCAAAGTGCATCACCTTAATCCACCACATATCTTGTGACTCCATCAGGCCATGAAGAGGACCTTCGTAGGTTCTGTAGCTCAGCTGATGCAGGGTAATTCACCACATCATGGGAACACCAAGTAGTTGTTGTAGGTTTTTGTCTATACTCTTAAAGTCTATGAAGGCCCTTTGAGACAAATCCATTTTACATTAGATATTATACATAATTTTTGAGTTACATTTCAGGTCAACTTTCAAAAATGAAAATAGTTGTGTGAGAGGCACTGCTAACCCAATCCACCCAAAATTCATGGACCAGACTCAAAATAAACCAGAAGATTGCCAAAAAGTCCTCAGGTTTCTTACTTGCCTTCTTGTTGTTTTGTTTGTTTGATCTTCTCTAAATCTCCCTAGGATATTTTCACATTTTTCCCCAAGCCCTGTATACTAAAGTTCTACTTTTTAATGCATGACCAATGAGATGCTTTGATGTTCTTTCAAGTACAGGGGTTCGAAAAAAAAACTTTAAGTATCATGAGGCTTTAGGTAAAAGTACAGAAGCTATAAACTCAACAAGCAAGGTAGCCTTTTAGTAGCATGTACTTCACTGAACTCATGTTAAAAAGGGGTGTTAGAAAGAGTAGCACTTTAATGTGACAGCAGAGTACTGAAATCCACAACTAAGGAATAAATTTTCTTGCCTGGATTTAAGCAACTAGAAATAAAAGGAAGGCTAATTTTAAAAGTTTAGGATTCTAGTTCACAGAAAATGTGTAAAAACATCTTGAGTGAACATTGTAAATTTGTATTTCCACAGAAGTAGACAGTAAATCAGTGATAAAACACAAAGTGCAGCTAGCCAAAGGAGAGAAGCCGGTCTCTGACTTCGAGCCACAGCCTGAATTTACATCCACTGGCATTCACAAATGCCAGGTTTGGCATCATGAAGTTAACTTCCCCCAGTGCAAAGAGACACAGGTTCCACTAGCAGGATCTAACTGAGCAACCCTTTTCAGGCCCTCGGAAATCCTTTTCTGTCAGGAAGGGAGCCTTAAATTAAAATTACAAGACAATTAATGATCAGCCACTTCTGAGTGGCATGATGAGATAGCCCTGCTAAAAAAGGCCACCTATTAACATTTTTACTTTAATGGTGTGACTGGTTATATGTCAGCATAATTGATGCCCTGCCAGTTTAACAGAATAAGCAGTGTAATTGATGCATTATTACTTTAATTCTTCTTCATTACGAAGGTTATTAAGGTGTACTGTAAGTTAGAGTAATTGAACATTTCGATTAAATGGTTAAGGAGTTTGAAAATAAATAACTTTAGCATTTAGCACTGATGGTTGCCTTTGAAATGTACATCAAATTTATATACATAAAAATGGGTTCATTTTGGCAGGGGTAAAGAGGTGGAAAGATAGGAAAACAGGGAGTTGTTTAACTTTTTTTATTCTATTTCATGTAAGTTTGCAATCCATCTCATTTGTTCTTCTGTACACCTCCACGAGTTTCTAAGCACTTCAGAGATGTTGTGAGACAGAGCTGTATTTTTCAATTTTTCACAGAAAAGCTAGAACTAGATGCACTACAGCTCAGCACTGTGAGACCTGGATGCTGCAGGGATTAGGGATCTGCCTCCCTTTGCACCGTGAGTAAAGATGAGCTTGTTCTGTCCATATTATGACTGATCCAAAGCAGTGTGACCGTGTGTGCCTCACCCGAGGCACCTTGCTAATGCAGTCAAAGCTAATTGTTTCCAGTTTTGATCCCTATAACTTCACAACTACTTACAATGCACTATGGCCTCAAATATTTAAAATCCTGTGCCCCAGAATGAAGACACCAGACCTTAATCAGCTCTGAAGGTTCCCTCTGCAACATGTGGGAGATGAGATCAGCCATGCATTTTAAATGGAGTCCTCAAGAAGGCAAGTGAGCTGAGGTGGGAGCAGACCAAGTGGGTGCTGCACAAACCTGACTAAGCACCACAGATCAGTCCAGCCACAAGGACATCAGTTGCTTATTGAAGCCATCAAGTTTCCAAGACTGAGTGTAACAACTTTTATGGCAAACCAGGATGAAACAGCAGTTGTAGTACGAAGGACTGTCAGTAAGCGTATCCTTACTGAAAAGTCTATGTTTAAACCCATTTCATTTGGAAAAGACGACTTTACAGGATGATTCTTATTTGAAGAGACAACCCTGTCATGAGGGAATTCAGTAGCAGCACTGAAGAAGTGGAAGACAGGAAACAATGAGAGAAGCTGCTTGACTGAGAGATGGAAGACTCTCAAATTAATCATCTTCTGTTGCTGATGTTGAACTGGCCAGACTTTCATGACTTCTATGTGGTACAAAAGGGGGAAGAGGGTGTCTTTTCACTGCCCCTTGATTTTTCCACACCCTGTTAGTTTTCCTAGACAGAAGACACCTTATGTAGGTAAGGACATTGGTCATTGTACTGAGAGAAGGTTGTCTCTCGAGAAAAGATGATCACACCATCACACAATATGGCTTATAACAAATACCTAATAGGTTTCGATCCCACAAGGAAGACTTTATCTAAGTTACTTGACAATACTGAATGATATGTCTCCATCTGATTCTCTATGGCAGGAGGGTGAGGAAGAGGCACAGCTACAGTATATGAGTATGCACTGAAACTTGATGGGATAGATTAGTCCGTATCACAGTGCTACTGAAGTCCATGATGAGTCAGGGATTAAGCTGACCAAATGGCTATTTTTCATTCATCATTCTAAAATAATCAGCATGTTAAATCACATACACAGAGAAAATATTGCAGATAATATTCACAGTCATAAACGTGGATCTTGGTAACTAAACGTTGCTTTCGCATTCGAAGACTGGACTCACATCCTTGCAAACAGCTGGGCCATCTGACAATCTTAGAATCACCATATAGTAAATAAGAACAGTATCTGTTGTACAGTATTTCTGTACACTACAAAAACAGATCAATAAGACCACTACTCTATGGCTGAAACAGTAAGGCACAGGAAGGTAGGACACTAGGCCACAATAGTGCAAAAGGTAAAATACGCACATACTTAATGGGCTGCATTTAGTATAACCAAGTCTTTCCCTTGGAGCTTGCACATAATTGCTACAAATTTTTTGTTATTCTCTTATGTGTTTTAACATAAGATTGTTTATCATTTTCAGACTATAAAGGTAAACTTCTGTCTGCATAGCTTAAATGAATGAGTTTTCCTCTTTAAAATAAGCTCTTTGTGAGGTCTTTCATTAACACATAGTTCATCCTTTTCATTTGTGAATTTGCCTTAACACAAACTAGCAAATATATTTTGGCACAAATTGACACCATCATTTGTCCATTTTTGAGGTTTTATTCCTCATACTGTGCTGATTTGCTGTGGTAACATTCATTTTCTTCATAGTAGTTAGAATATTTTGATTTTAGTATCTAGCACAGACTTTTCTTTTGGATTTCATGTGAGAATAATGTGATAACACACTGCTTTTCCATGGGAAAGAGTTAATCTTCACTGAGACAGAGTTAATGTTTTCTTTCCAGCAGCCAGACTGTATTTTGGAGTTGATAAGGAAGGAATGTAAGAACTCATTGATGTTTTGGCTGTTGCAAAGGAGATCCAGGATTTCCTCAGTTTCCGAGTTGCAGGGAAGGAAGGAAACAGGACAGCACCTAGATTGACATCCAGGCTGGTCAGTGAGACATTTGCTACCATTACTGCCATGGTCCATATATAGCTGGAGCCAGATTTTCTAGCTGATTAGTTAGGTTTTTTGCCAGTTTGCTGTTTTTATCTTTTTGCTCTCTTATTTGGATCAGCTCTTCATGACTGGGGCCCACTCTTTTCTGGGACTGATGGTCAGCATGATCATGTTTGAGCACGAACTGCTCAGACCTCAGCTCTTCTGGAATCAGCTGTACGGGACCAGTGTTCATGAGCAATTGCCTTGTACATCACTTACTTTATATACATATATATCAGTAGTAGTAGTATAGTATATATTATTATGATGATGATTTTTCTATTTTTTTGCTGTCTTATTAAACTGTTATTTTCTCAACTCACAAGTTTCTCCCTTTTCTTTTGATTCTCTCCCCCACCCCACTTGGGAAGGTGGAGCAGGGGTGGGCAGGGAGTGAGGAAGCAGCTGTTTGGTGCTTGGTTGCCAGCTGGGGTTAAACCACAACACGTACCCATTTTCCTGACATCACACATAGGTGGGAGGGTGGGGGGAGGGAAAGCTTTCTCAGAAGCTAATTCCCAAACTTCCCATTTGTGCAAGTGGTGAAGTTGACGCACACTCCAGTTCAGTTGCAACTTGAATCATGTCCTTGTATCACAGGCTTCTGAGCTTGCCAGAATTACATTTAGACTAAGTGATAAATTGCAGAGACAACTAGTTCTCTGTGGCAATGGCTTAGTTACATAGACAAATTTATTTAAACTGCCTGAAACAGCTTAATGATCTGTGTTAGGTGGCCAAGCAAATTGCAACAGCTTTCAATTACTTCCCAATCATTCCTGGGTGAATCAGAAATCTACTGCAATGGAGAAGATCCTTTTTCAAATTTCTTGGCTTAATATTCAGGGCACATGGTCTGGGTCTTTGGAGTCATCATATTTGGGGCTACAAAGGAACATTCCTCTTGCCAAGGCAAACAGACCCCCTTTCCACCCTGGTTCTCTTGCCAAGAATATCTCAGCACATCTCATTTTATGACATTATCTGGGTGATGGATATTGGTGACAAATTGTCACCAAATGATTACTTTGCATAAGACTGAAACGGTTCAGGTCAACCATGTTTTGCAGATGACCTTTAGATAATCAAAAAGTCCTGAAAGTGCTGGCGCTTTTCTGAAAATTTTGGTGTTTAATTTTGGCAAAACAAGAAAATAAATGTTGGCCACTTCCCAACAATCTTCTAAGAGACTGTCTTTTCAGGAATTCACACAGGATGCAATACACCTTCCACCAATACACTAAGCAATCACAAGTAATAATCATACTAGTGGCAGACTGCATAAAAACAAGAATATGTTAAAATTGTGAGAGTCTAAGTTAGCTTCAAAACATTGGTTTTATTCTAGTCAAACTTGATTGAAGGGCCTTTGAAAACAAGGACAGCAAGTGGCTATGTAAATATTTCATTCTAGAATTAACATCTCCCACTAAGCATTCCTCTGCCTTTAAAAGGCAAATGTGACTGGTCACAAGAGGATTTATTTCTATCCCATCTCTTGTACACAGGCATGCAGACAGCAGATACAGGACAAAACAAAGAAACCCACCAAAAAAAACCAACAAACAAACAAAGAAACAAAACAAAAACCACAAACAAACAGTGAAACTATTCAGCACATAGCTGGGTTCTCCAGTTGTTTGTTACACATGTGGTAGATTTCTGTGGCTAAATCTGAGCACATGAAGCCACTTCAAGCTTCCTTTTTCCATGGCTAGGCACACATTCGCTTTCCCTAAGGACTGCAGGTATTTACATGACATTTACAAAAGAATAGCCAGACAACAGATCAGTTTAGCCTGGTTCCCTTTCTTCTTTCTACAATGAGTGATAGCAGATGTTTCATGTAAGAGTTTAAGAATTAGAGCAGCTGTAGACCAACTCATCTCATAATACTGCTTAGGTACTTAACAAATTGTATATTTAAAAGTTAGGGGTGGGATTAAAGCAGCCTAACTTCAGTCTTGGAAGATCTAGATATCTACTCCAGCTGGCTGTTGAACCATACTCTCTGGGTAGCAACTCATATCCTCCATAATAAGTATTAAAGAATGGGCTTAATAGCCCTCTAGACATGTCAGTGTCCCCACACTGACTGTCGAAAAAGCCTAGATACTGAGTTAGAGTAAACCACCACATTTGAATAGCTAAGAGTCAGGTAAGAAAAATCCTACCCCAAAAAACAGGTTGACTTCAGTTTTTGTAGTCCCATCGCTCTGTTTACTGGGCCAGCTTAGAGCTTCTATATGCCGCAGGAATACTCAGCAAGAA
The DNA here is from genome assembly GCF_037038585.1 of Patagioenas fasciata. NCBI lineage: Eukaryota > Metazoa > Chordata > Aves > Columbiformes > Columbidae > Patagioenas > Patagioenas fasciata. Next base: position 55,800,141 of record NC_092524.1, on the reverse strand, counting down.
AAAAAGAAATCAGCTCTCCAGGAAGAGGGATTTACTGTATACAGACATTATAGGATCGGAACCACTGCATTTACACCACAGGAAAACATTAACCTCAAATTTATATCAAGCTGGGGTTAGGGAGCTGCCCGCTTGCAAAGAAAAGAATGTGACTGGAGGCAGCCTTCCCAAAACAGGTCTGTCAATTTGTTCGACCAAAGAACAATTCTTTAAAACACTGCTTCTAAAATTATTCTGCAGGTAGACAAGGAAAAAGAAAAAGGGAAGCATAAAAGCTATATTAACTGCTTATGTGTAATATAGACTAATACATCATAACTACCAGAGGAAAAAAACAATCAGATGGTGACCAATAAATGAAGTATACAACAAAGCAGCAAAAATATTCCCATCTGTTAAATTATAGAGCTACAGGAGCTTTAATTTTTTTAACTGGCTGGCATTTCCCCCCGCAACGTTTCTATGGTAAATTTCAGATTTTCCTTGACAATTACATTGGCAAGTTAAACATAGTTTTGGTTTGTATTTAGTTTGCACTGAATTTGTCTTGTCTAATGCCTCAGAGAGGCTTTTGGGAGCAGTGGAGTCTAAGCACAGAGTCGAGCCCTCTGCAAGGACTGGGCCAGTGTGGGGGGCACATCATTTTCTATGGGTGAGGATTTGTGCTCCCACTCCAGCTTTCCAGCACGCCTGTAGAAGCATAACCCTGTAGTTTAAGATAAAATGCTTCAAACAGGACTTCATGTCATTTCCTGCTGAAGGGTAAAGGACCAGCAAAACCTTCCAGCATGAGTCAAGACTGGTTTTATAAATGCAGCAAATAAAGGAGTGAATCCCCTCTGACAAGTGTGTGAGGTGTTTGTACCAAATTAGAGGTACAAAGCTGTGTGTTTAATTCTGACTGAAAGCAATTGAGAGGTACAAATTGTACCAGAGGAACTTTCTAAATTGAAGGGAACATAGGAAAGAGAGGCAAAAAAACAACACTAAAGTCACCTCCACACAATGACAGTTGAGAGATGATACAAACTTAGCAATTTGTAAGGGGGGAGGGAACAACGCAGGCAGGGGGACTGACAGAGTAGTCTGGAAGTTTTTCATGGATAGTTTGTTTTTGAGAACAGAAAAGCCCTGCTGCCATGCCTTCTTGGATTATTTCCAGTGTTACAGATGAAGTCATAGTTTAGTAAATATAAAATCCTTTTTTTTTTTCCTCCTCCCCTCTTTCTTTTTTGTGTTAGCACAAAGAAAGACAGCAACCATGTCAAGAAAGATTTGGTGGGTTTAATTGAGCTGCAGTTGTATCCTTTCCTGTGTTTTCTATCATGTCAATTTTCCAAGTGGGCATCAAGTTTTTGTCAGTTGAAGCAACCCGAGTATACAAGGCTGACATTTAGAATAGCTCCAGGATCTGCCTTCCTCCTGGTAGCACTATCAAGAGGGGCTTTAAGCATGCTCAAGTTGACTTTAAATCAAGATGTCAGCTTTGAATTCAGGCTGTCTTTGGCATTCTTGTCAATAACGCTGAATTTGGCTTAAGCCCTATACACCTTCGTGCATTAACCAGCCAGTATTGGAAGCTATATTGCTCTAATAGATATCACAATCTTTTGTCCTTCAATCAGTATTTGGGACCTTTACAGGTCTGATTGGGTGATTTCCCCTCCCCTGCCTCCTGCTTCAATGGGAAAGCACAAATGTTTTCAGTATGAGGTTTGGGGACGGGGGGAAGGTGTTGCACTGGAACAAGGGCGTGACAAAAAGTAAAGAGATAGAAGACTTTGCTTATGTGTGTTTATGTATCTTTGTGTCTATTCTGGAGCTGAGGTGAACACAAAATGCTTTCCCATCACCAAACACACTTGTAGGCTGAGGTGCTCACAATACACAAAAGCAAAATTCTTGCAAATGCACGCCATAGAGGCCAGAAGGAAAAAGGGGGCTCTGTAACAGGTAACTGCTAGACAGCCAGACAAGGCGGAGGAACAGGATTATACCCGAATCTTCCTCTTTCATCAGTTCAGGGCTATTGCATTATAGAACTCCCAAAGTGATTTGTCATCATCGGAGTTTTGGGAGGAAGTCCAAACAAGATCAAGATTTAGCTTTCTAGGTCATGGCTCATTCAAAGAGCCAAAGCTCTGACAATAGAGCTTTGGGGAGTTCTGCTTCAACCTATAAGGAACATAGGAGCACTTCTGAAATGTGGTTGCTGAGTTACATTTGGGTTTTGAAAGACAGGCATCTGAAGACCTCAACTATCCACACCAAGGGCTTGGGCTTATTTCAATACCTTTTGCATTTAACACTATGAATAAATATTTTAAAGTTTCTCGGGTGGCATATACTGGCATTGAAGTCAACAAAACCAACATAGTTCAGCATTAATACATAAACTGCACTTTTGACTTATGTGTGAGAGACATGCAATCCAGATTAAAGGAGAATAAGGGTGCACAACAGAGCGGTTATTGCAGAATGTTTCGCACATGGATACAGTAAGAGCATTTACAGAGAAGCTATTCTATAACAGTCATTCCTGGATACATTTATACTATAACAACTTTTCCCATTAATTGCATGGTGAAGACAAGTTCATAAAGCAATAAATTAGTAGTTAATGTGAACAGAACTGGAATATTATTCCCGTCCCGGGTTGAAAACAGTGAACTAATAATATTTGCTCTTCTATACAGTTGTCTCATTCCAGAATACCCAGGAGTATTTCAGAATACATAGAACATTAGTGGTGGGCATGCAGCCTCAGAAAACTTTTTTAGAAGGCAAGGAACACCCTAAAAATTGGCAGGAGGTGTATTCATAGAATTAAAATCTAACTATGGACAACATTTAGTCAAAATGATAAAAACTCATTGTATTCAGTCCTCTAAGGAAGAGAAACACTAGTCTTTCAGTAGCATAAAGCAGGATATAAGTAAGAAGAATCTCTAGCCAAACGGAAGTGGCTGGGTTATAACATGCATGGTAAAACTTTTAAACAGTAAACTTAGTATAGCTCTGACATTAAAAGTTCATCACAGTTTCACGGAAATATTAGATGACTTCTCCAGTCGCTTTATTTAGTGAATTTCCATTGATGTCAGTTTTTTCCATCACAACTGTTTATGGCAGCTTCTTCCAAAATGACCTCTCAGTATTCTGCAGGAGTTATTACTTAACTATTACACCAAATCAGCCCTGAAATAAGTCATGAGACCCAAAATGCCATTACTATTAGGAAAATGAAAGAAATGTTGCCATTCCAACATCCTAACAGGACAAAAACTCACTAAAGCAAAGGAATGAAAGAGTAAACATCTACTAATACCCTGCAGCACAGGTCAGCACATCAGCCTGAACTGAGCCCTCCCATACACTCATGCCTATCCAAGTTCCATTGGTTGCTGCAGTGGGCACTATCCAAAGACAGTAGTACCATAAAAAAGAAAACGTTTATCAAGCAGCTGTCAAAATTGGCATTGGGAGACAGGCAAATTCAGATAAGTTATTGTAATGTGGCACTCTGTGTACAGAAGGCGTCTTAGGATGGAGACTCATATCCAAGACAAATATAATAGGAGGACTGATTTTCTCATTGCATTGCCTGTTGGGTTCGTGTAATCTACTCAAGAACTTCAACTTCTCTGTAATGAAGTTCAGTGGGGATGGGAACCAGGGTAAAGGGGTAAACTGTTGTATCTCTGGGGAGGCAGGAGCGCAGCTGCTGCAAGCAACGTTTTCACTTGCCAACATCTCTAAAGGAAATTCTTATGTGTCAGTTGCTGCACAGGAAACCCTCCTTTGCAGTACAATAAAATTTGACAGTAAAGAGTAGCTTGTGCCAGGGAAGAGTTTGTGTTCTGCTTGTCTCTATAACTTGTATAACTTACAGCATCACCCACAAAGAGTTTTTTGGTTTTTTTGGTGCCATAAAAAAGGTGAAACTTCACTAAAACAGTTTTACATTCTACATTTAAAGCCAAATATCCCTCATGTTACTGAAGTGAGTTTCTGGTGGCCAGAGAGAGTGTTTAACACTCCACTAAACTATGAAAATAACAAACTGAAATTTAAGTAATTACACAACTCTGAAAGCTGTTTCCAGCAGTGCAAGGAGAAATGGCACAAAAATCTTCATAGAATCAGAGACAATTAAAGCCAGCAGCATGTGTGAAGCAGGCACTCACATTTCATAAGATCATCAAGAAGCTGTTAGGTAATGACCTCTAGAGGTTGTCAAGAGCACACAAGGACAGGATATAAACTACCTATTATAATAAAACAAACAAAAGTTTGTCTACCTTGAACTTGAAGGTCTCCAGAGACAGGGACTCTGCTGTAGTCAGTCACCTGCTTCTCTATACTTGCATTAGAAGGAAGTCACACTTAGAAGGGACTTAATTATTCCTTTGTACAATTAAAATCTGTTCCATCTTTCCTTATCCCTCACACATAGCCCCCTTTTCCTGAAATCTTTAAAGCTCATTTCTGTTGTGAGGTAGCCCTCTGCCCACCTTCCTAATAGAAGTCATCTCTCCCCTCTCAGTGTGAGTGGATGTCCCACCTTACATTCTCTCAAGGGTAGGAGTTTTTTTGCTAGTTGGAAGGTATCACGTGAGCTGATGGCTCTTTTCCAAGGAATGATAATGCATCCTCTTGCCATTCCCTTTAGCCATTTAACTTTTAACAGACTTTCAGAGTGTCTGGTGTCCTTCTGAGCCACATCATGCACAGCAGAGTGAAAACTTTCCTGCCATAAGAATATAAAACTGTGTACTTTTCCATTATAAAGTACTGATCCTGCAAACACCTCTGCATTCTACCGCACAACTGGGAAAAGTAGATATATTGTTAATGTGTTTCAGTTGGACCATGTGAGCAGTCCTTTCATAATTTCTTGCATGCACGAGTCCTTTTAAGTCCATTAATTTGATTTACAATAAGCAATAATATAATAGAGATTTGAGATTCTGAAGTTACGATTTCTTAATAAAGTAAATATTAACTCTGGTCATAGATGGAGGAAGCTGAAGAGCAAGATACCTCATCCAAAATGACATAACTGGTAAGCACTAGAGAAATGTGAAAGTCTCCAGACTCTTGTTTGTATACCTCCCTTTGTCGCATCTCCTCTTTGAAATTAAGAAAATAGGTCTTTTTAAAATGTTAAATTAAAGATTCCAAGCAGTGTACTTGCCTGAGATAAGAGAAACAGTTTGGACTTCAAATTTCAAATGCACCTAAAAAATAGCTTAATTGCTCTCATAATTTTTAAAAATATATTTAAAAGCATCCATTTTCATTAGTTGAGATCCATTTCGACTTGTAATCAAATATAGCACCACTACTGGTTTCTTAAGGATGTTTATATGAGTCTTCAAAATGCAGAAACCTCCAAGATCAAACTGTCATTTAATCTTGTGACTGTATAGATAGGACACAATCTCGATGTTCCCCACATAAAGATACAATAGGGAAGAGCACAGAAGATAACTCTGTACAGCTAGGTAGTTATAAATTATATGTTCTCAAAAGCAGTCAAAAAATCCCAGGAAGGAACATAAAAGCAAAGCATAGCAGTGCTATCAGCCCCAGCTATTCACTAGGACATAATCATGTTTGCTGGTTCCCACTGGAAGGCTCCATGGCCCCTTCCTGCAGGGTGACTCACGCACAAGGATGTAGAGCACAGTTCTCCACACCTTGAGGTGGACAAACTCCCGGCACCCTGGGCAGAAAGCAATCAGCAGTCCTGCTAAATTAATCCCAGAAGGGGCCAACTGCACATCACACAGCGTGAATCAACCACTTCTTACTCCTCCCCTATTCCCTGTTTATCGTAAGACAGAAGTATTTGAATGGAAATCTTGGTTGGTATGAGATAAAATGACTAATGCAGAATTAAATTGTTAGGAGAGAAACACACCGATGTTTTGGAGGAGAGACAGCTCAAATAAGTCCAACCAGCATGGCAAACTAACTCATTCAGAACAAGAACACAGAGCAACAACCATTGCTGAAGGAGGGAGGAATAGTTAAAGGATGCTTACAAAAACCAGCCTGGCTAAAACAGCATGTTTTGGAAGCCATCGCTGCCCAAGAAAATAGCTATTTTGAAGCTGGACTGTAGCAAGACCTGTTGGTGCTTAATTCGGAGAAAGCTAGAAAGAAATTAAGGGAGGTCTCAAGCAGTGGCAGAGGACAGACTGGTAGAGGTACTCAGCTTAAAGTATGAAGTATTAGGACTGATCTTTTATCTCAATTTGAAAACAAAACCAACCCAAACATTTTCACTATACAAAATTTCATTTGAACTGATACTATCTAGAAGTCCAGACTGCTTCTGACCTGTGTCCATTCTGTAAAACAGCAAATAGCAAACTAAAATTGTGACCTTTTCCAAGAAGCAGACAGAAGTCCCTGTCCCGGAACAGCTCAGCTGGCAGTACCAAAAGGCATGCAACTGAGGGCTGCTACAAGAAACACAGAGTCTGCCAAATGCCACCTGCCCATAAGAAAGTGCCAGGATTGGGCAGAAATGCAACTGTAATGACATAAAGCAACGTAAGACTCCAGGAGCTAGGGAAGGAGTAGATGATCCAAGCTGGCCACCTCTATAGCATATGCTGTGGTCTAAAATGGACTTCTGAAGAAGAGCTGCTATTGCTTTCTGCAAGATTAGATTCTGTAAATCTCAAAGTGATGCTAATGAGGATCCAATTTATGCAATCAACAAAATCAAACTATTTTCTCAAATCTCAACCTAGAATCCTTGTTGAAGATGGAATTGTCACAGCAGTTCTTTGGGCTGTTGTCTGTCTACAAATAATAATGTGAAAGCTGGTGTGAGCAAGCACCTTTGCTGCATCCAAAGCTGCTCTCATCATGAACACAAAATGCTAGAAATATTTTGTACCTTACACAGTCTGGTTTGGGAAGGAAATTTCTAAATTCCCTGTGCTAATGAACATTAAAGGCAGGATACGGTTATCTGTGTTTGTGGATTTGCAGCAGCAAGTTTCTACCTATGTATGAAATGAGAAATCCTCGCCTCATGCACAAGAAGAATTATACAGACATTGCTATTCAGTCAGTGTTGTGCCACACTCAGGCTTGCTTCACACGTACTGTTCAGCTCATAGAAATGTAGAGACAGGCAAACACACTGGGCCCAGAAGTCTCTGAACATTAAAAAAAATAAAATAAAATAAAATAAAATAAAATAAAATAAAATAAAATAAAATAAAATAAAATAAAATAAAATAAAATAAAATAAAATAAAATAAAATAAAATAAAATAAAATAAATAAAATAAAATAAAATAAAATAAAATAAAATAAAATTTTGGAATACTTTAGAAACAAATAAAAATTTTAAAGCAAGTCTTATATTCCTTCTCATCCAAAGGGGTCCTGCCAAATCATTTTCTTGCTGTTCCTTTAGGATACATGTACTGCCTTTAAAAACTCTAGAAATATGCTAGCTTAGGTTAGTCTTTGGAAAAATAGTTAAAAAAACCCAGTAACTTGAAAAAGAAAACTCGGTGATAGAATGAAGCAACTTTCAGTTGGAAAGAAATTATTATCACTTGATGCTGTCATACCCTTCCCACATGCTCGTGCTCTTTAGTAGTGAGAAAACAGCATCGGCAGAGATGCAATTGGTGCTGCCTGGCAGTGGCTGTTGCTGCGTTGGGGCCCAAAAGCCACACGTCGGGAGGGCACAGCAAACCTCCCTTCCCAGGCGGGCTTCGAGCAGACAGGAGTTGCTTTATCAAGGTTGCTGCTTGCAGTGACAAGAGTTTAACAGAGCCCAGGTGTAGCAGCACATGGCTCTGGAGTATTGGACTGCTCAATCAGCTTTCCTTGGGAACTACTAGCTAATTACCAGCCAAGGGTTTTGTTCAGTTTTAACTATTCTTTGATGAAGCCTTGGAACACAGAAGCCTGCCTGTTCTGTGGGGGCATTAGAAGAGCATTGGCTACCTTTTCTAAGATAACGGGTTTACCCCCAGTTCTTTGTACCTGACTTATATGAGTCCAGCAAACAGATAGAGTTGCCTGGCTCTACCACCCTTGAAAGATCTTATTTGCAGTTTTCTTTTAGTTGTAATCCTTCATGTCATTACAAAAGGTGAAAAAAAAAATAGTATAACTAACTGTTTCCCTTGGTTTGCATTTCTTACTATTAACAGTTACCTTACACCTGACACTACCATTTTTACTCAGGCTGCCTGGTCTTAATTTTTCCTCTTCCTATGTCTTTATAGTGTACCAGAAAAACATTTGTTCCAGTTTCCCCTCTAATTCCTTTATTTTTTTTCTCGTAATTCTATGTGAGAGTTGGATGATATATTTCACCCCCATATTTTGCCCAGCAAAAGTATAAATTCAGTAGCATTCCCAGAATCTTTAAATTCAACTCATCTCCTTAAATGCCTTAAAAATAAAGGGCAGGCATTTTAAGAGGCAAAAGGTTTCGTTTTGGCACTTTCAAATTTCACTGCCACTGCTACTACTCATTTCAGCATGCCTTTCCATTTTGAACACAATAAACCCCCTTTCTAAATGTTCCCATTCAAATGTTCCACCCCCCCATCTCCTACACACGCATTTTTTCACAACTCCCAGTGAACTGAAAAATGTATTATTCTCCCCCTTAGCCCTGTACAGGGCTTGGCACTGCCCAATAACACAAGAGGGGACCAAGGGCACATTTGGGCTGGCGAGAGCAGGCAGGGTGACTGCGGGGCCAGGGAAGATGAGGCAGAGGCGCCTGAGCCAGCCAAGGTCTGGATCAGCACAGTCCCGCAGTGCTGGGTTGAGCTACCAAGACCTGGTTTTGAGCAAGGCTTATCAGCACGGGCAGCCCATTACGTACATTCAGCTTTGCTATTTCCCATCCCCAGATGGCAAGCACTCTGTGCTGACTTTCAAGCGATTAGCTAGTCCTTGCTGAAAAGCACAGCTTATTTAGGATAAAACTTCTGAGCACAAGGCAGAGGCCTGGTTGCTCTGATGAAGCGAGTGTTCACTGAGCTTCACTCACCAGGCAGGGCTTGCTGTTCTGCCTGCACCACCAGTATCTGCTTCAAGGCCTTTTCAAAGAGTCTTTTTTTTTTCAGGTGGAAATCCCAGAAGGCCAGATGTCGATGTCTTGAATTATACAACTAGTTTCTGTTTTCCGCAGTGAGGGGTCAGCTCCCTGCCAGCAAAATCATTTGTAACGCTGCACTTGTAAACTCCTGATGAAAGGCTCTGATGGAATCATGCTTCGCTGGGTAGTGGCAATAAAACTGCATGGCCTCCTTTTCATAATAAAAAGCTTCAAAAATCCTACCACTTTAAGCTGAAGCCTCAGTGTGTGGATGGATATAAGCACATACAGGTAGGATTTACTATAAAATCTGAGCTATTAAAGGTTTTATCAGATTAAAGAAAAACATCTTTAAAAGTCAATCTGTAGAAGAATCTCAGTGATAGCATTATGCATTAAGTACATGTTTCTTTCCATGTTTTTCATGGGATTTCAGTGCATTGATTCTGACCACAGGGATCAAGAATATAAAAAGAACAGTATGAGGGGAAAGAAAAAAGTTGTCTTATGCCGGAGGCTTGCCTTAAATACATGACAGAAGTTATCACAAATAATTAGGCTGATATTTGCTTCGAGTTAAAATTGCCTTTTTAAAATTTCTCGTCTTGTTGTAGACTGTTTAATGGGGTGACATACACCACAAAACTGTGTCCAGGACATGCAAGATTCTTTACATTCAGGTACCAATGCCACCCTGAAAACAATCAAATGGTACATAAAGACTGATTTGGTTTGGGGTGAAAAAAACAACAACAACAACAACAAAAAAAAGAAACAACCAACAAAAAAACCACACACATACACAAAACCAAACAAACAAATCCCGGCAAAATTTAAAATGAATCAGTGGAATGGTGAAGAATTAAAGGGTTGAGGATTTTGGAGCAATTCTCTTGAAGTTTGCAGACACTGGTCACATTAGGACTCTGTGCTGGATGCCAGGAGGCCCTGGAGACATCCTTTGAGACTGTACGCCATGTAAGCACAACCTTTGGTATCACCGGAGCAAGGCTTCCAAGCACACAGCATCACCAGAAATGCCTGGAGTTTCTACACCCGCGCACAGCAGTGGCTGCCAGTGGCGCCAGCCCCTGGCCCAGAGTGTGCACGGTGCTAGGACTTGAACTTAGCAATCATGGAGGCAGGTCGCAGATTAAGCTGTTACTTGATATTTCTGCTAAAAGCTAGATTTGGTAATTATGTAGATAGAAAAGTGTACCCTTTCCTTCTAGACATCATTGTCATTTCCTCACCAGACAGTTTGACTGACTCTCCTGAGCAGCCAAGTAATTTTCAGGCAGATCGTTGTGCCCCGAGTGCAGGAAATTGGTACAATTGTACACAAACAAGAAAAAAGAAAAACTAAGCAATATAGCCAGAAGACATAATGCACTTATTTTTCTTCAAGAAATGCGTTTCGTGCGAGCAACGGGATAAGAGACAGTCCCTAGAGATGAGATCTCCCTATTCCTTGTTTGTAAGCACGCTCCCAAAGAGATGCTGAGAAATCTCAGATTTTGACTACATTGAAACTTGAACTGCATGTTCAGGCCAAATGCTTATCTTGTCCTCAGAGCAACATCCCAATGGGAAGATTCCCACTCTAGCCTAACAGAAGAACTTCATCATGTCTCCAACACTTCATTAAAATCACTGGCACTCACAAACCCTCTTACTCTGGGCCAACTGTCTGCAGGGTCTGTGTAGTCACAGATTCATTAGCTACGTTATCACCCACATCCACCAAACATCGTCGCAGCAAAGAGAACACAGCTCAGCAGACACATGGTCAAGCTTCTCCTCTGGCTGCCCAGATCCCACTGCAAGCCCAGGGCAGCTCCTCTATGTTAGCCGCTGCACACCCCTGGGTGAAATCCACGCTACCGTCACAGCATGGGGATGCCCATCTGTCTAATCCAGGATGGCAATGCAACTGCATTACACATCCAGCTTTCACATCCGGCTCCATGTGGCACACAATGGTCTAGTCAGTGTCAGCACACTGAGATACATAAAACATTCATAGACACCAGCTGCCTCAAGATTTGCTACAGATCACTCTTTTAGGGGTGTTCCTGTGTGTCTGCATTTACAGCTTGTACTTTTTAAAAAGAACAGGATTGGTTTGGCAGATGCCAGTATGATCGTCTGGCATTTACACAGGGCACACAGGTACCCAGCAGTGACTGCGTAGAGGAAAAAGTCCTGACAGGTCTATTTCCTCGGAGTGAAGCTGCATTGTGCAGAATGAAACTCAACCATAGCTCTCATTTGATCTATGAAAACTTTGTAGCAGATGATCTATGTGCCTCCAGAGGCAGTATCTCCATATATAAGTAGTGCTTGTTGTGCTGCCCCTATACCTGAAAGGTCCCATTGTAGAACCTGCTTTGTGAGTCTGTTTGAACCACAGAAATTTCCCAATGGGTGTCTGCCTCAGGCTGAACTTTGGAAAATTCCCAGCAAAGTCATATAACCGTTTTGTTGTCCATGTTAAAAATTAAAAAAAAAAAAAAAAAATAAAATCAAAAAACAAATCAAAAAATACCCACACATCCCTCTCCTTCAAGGAGACACTTTCAGAAGTTCTGCTTTCTCAAAAAAAAAACTTTAAAAAGTCTGCTGACTTTTGAGAAGGAACTTCATTTTGGAAGGGTATTTAATTTTCCTGTTTCCAAGAAAAAATGCCAAAGTTTTCACAGTTTCCAAACTGGGAGAAGTCCCATTATACACGTGACCATTAAAGGCTTATTTGAGTTTGGCAGCCAAATGGTTTGCAGATTCCATCTGGACTGAGCATCCCCAGCTCAGAGCCACAAAACGCTGAGCAAAGCTTACGCTGAAATCTCTCCCACCAGCTGCTCCAGGTCACTTGTAACAGTGATAGAGTTCCTGTAGGCATTCAACATGCAGCCTTTTGCCTTGAAAAAGGAAGGTATTTGATCTAAAAAAGCGGCAATATGACACACCACTGCATATTGACATGCCTCCAGAAGTAATTTTAAAGCTGTGTGGAAAAAGCAAGTTTGTGCCTAGCAGGAATTAAAGCTATTCATTAGCACACCAGAAGGCCTTCATGATACTCAGATAGTAAAAATAGGAATCTACAGCCTAGATTAGATATGGACATGAATAGAAGTTAAAAGAAAGGTTGCAAAACATTATCCTAAGACATTGTTTTAACATAGACATACACCTACTTAAAAGGACTAGGCTACCCAAATAAAGGCTGAAAGTTTTCTGAGTGAGAATTGGGTGGTGGACATATGGGCTCCCACAACAGTCAAGGATTGGAAATAGGTAGTGGTAGGACACAGCTCATCTCACCTTGAGGCAGACATGCAAAACAGAACAGATAAGTGCCTGTTTCCATGGTCACTGCAAAAAGCTTTGGGTGATTGGCTAAGATGAGGCTTGTGATACATACATCTGAAGCTAGGGAGAAGAATTTCACCAAAGCAGCTAAAGGGTATGGGGAAAATTAACAGAAATTTTTAAGATAACTGAGCCAGGAACATTCATACACCTTCAATTAAAAGAACAAGTATTAGAGCAAACCTTACAAATAATTAAGACCTTCCCCACTCCTACCCTCCATCTCTTTGTCCCCCTGAACTCAAGTCCCTGTGGAAACTTCTTTCTGTGCTGTTTAGCAACCACTGAGAGGCTTTGACTCAGGGAAAATAGTTGTGTTGGATTTTTTTTGTTGTTTTTGTTTGTTTGTTTGTTTTGTTTTGTTGTTGTTTTCTTGTGTGTTTGGGTTTTTTTTTGTTTTTTTTTTTAGTACATAAGCACCTAGCTGAGAAACAGCTTGCTCAGGGCTCTGTAAACATCTAGTTCCCACAGGGTATGCTTGGAAGCTCAGCAAGGTATTAACATAATTATTCCTCATACTGGTAACTTGATATTTTTCCCCTTCCCAGCTTCTTTAATTCCCTTCAAAAACATTTGCAGCTTTACAGCTTAAGCTGTAATCAGCCAAGTGATTATTTTAAAACTTTTCAATTCCTTGTTTTTTTCACCTTTGTGGACATGTTTGACTTTCACCACGGGTCACTCCCCAGGTTTTGGCCAGGTGATTGACAGATGCATCAATTGTACTGCCTGTCAGGGAGCACTCCGGCCATCAGATTTGACAAATGGCCATGATGGAACAGAGGGGTTACACAAAGAACCACTTCTTTCCACCATCCGCTCTGAGCATTCCCTCCAGCCTGCAGCGCTGCAGCAGATGTGAGTCTCTGAGTAAATCCCTCCATCCCTCAGTATAAGGGTACCTCATATAGAAGGCCAGGCTGGATGTGGCTAAGGACTGAAATTTGGGGCAGGATGCATTCCATGGAGTTTAGAAGCTAATCACACAGACTTCCCCAAAACTAAACTCTGAATGATAAGCTCCTCTGGGAGCATTTCACAGCCTTTATCAGGATCAGTCAAATTTCTCTCTCCAGCAAATCTAGGAGACTATCTTAACACAAAAATATAAAATTTGAATGAAATTAATCTTAGTTTTGGTGACTTCAGAAGTCAAGATAGTAATTTTCATTTGATGTTGTTCATAGTGATGGTACAGATTCCAGTCCACTGACAGCCCCCAGTCATCACTCCTTTGCATCTTTAATTAAAACTTTCTATGACTTTTCTTTCCAATGAGTCCTGAAATGTTATATTGCTTGGGAAGAAACACTAAGGAAGTATCAAATGCTAAGGAAAGTGTCTCAGAAATTTATGTTCCATTTTCAATATTTTCCACCTGGAGCCACCGTCACCACTCATTCACATCATGATAGAGTCTGCTGACACACCATATATGTAAAGTAGCTTCTATTAACATCCTGGGAAAAGTCAGAGTAAGCCTCACATTAAGGGATTTGGGAGAATGGACTCCCTTTCCAACTTCATTAGCTGACCTCCTTGCCTCAGAAAACACCTTCAGTTATCCAGCCAAGAGCAGCATAAAAAATTTCTTTAAGAAAAAACTTCAGTGTGAGCACCAGTCACTCTGTCTTTCTAGCTTATCCTAGCTTATAACAGCAAACCTACTGGAATACACTGTCAATATAGCTCCTAAAAATTCCCAGCACATCTCAAAATGTGCACATTGGTCACTGAATTTTTCCTTTTTAATATTCTTTCCTTTATATACAAAAAGATTTCTTACTGAAGCCAGATGAATATTTCAGAGATGTCCCAGATTCATAGGTCAAGAAGAGTACAGATAAATGCGAGGACTGTGAACCAAATTGCTAATGGCCTCTCCATCAAAATCTGATCAGAGTGATAACCAGGCAAGAGCTGGAAGTTTTGTTTAAGTGACACGTGTTCTGGGTTGCCACTTTGGAAGAAAGTGTCAGGCATGAAAGCAGGGCAATATCAGAGATGGTATCTTACCAATACTCTATTAGCAGGAAAGAAAGAAAGAAAGGTACACTGAGAACAGATCCCCTTATCAAAAAAAAAAAAAAAATGAACAGGAGATAAGAAAGAGGGGATTGGAGGGATTGGATAAGTTTCTGGGAAAAAAATAAACTGAATGCCAAGGTTATTTGATGATACCTTCTTACTGTAAACAAAGAAATGAGAAACAGGAACTTTGAAGTTCTAATGTTTGCTCCATCTATGACCCTGAGCAAGATTCACAATGTGTAAAATGTCATAGTAATTTAAGGAGTTTCTTCCTGGATGGGGATAGCATGAACATTTTACATTTTCAAGAAAGACTTTTAAAACCTTGGATTGGTCCATTCTACTATTTCCATTTTTACCTAGATCAACTGTCTATGTTTCTTAAATCATATGCATTACACAGTAGGACTAAATATGAGTAACTCTCTCATTCCTAAACCCTTCAGGATTCATGCATTGTTATTTTTTAAGATCTTTGAAAACAAACTATTGGTCTATGACATTTCTTGGTTAGTGAAAGTTTATAGAATTTATTTTTTTGGTAACAATTTTATTGTTGTAATGGCACTGAAATACAGGTTTAAAGTCAGAATTCTCCCCCACAGTGGATATATTCAAACTTTATACTCTGCTTACTTCTACTAGAAATCAGCAAATAGTGTCGTAAGTGAAATAACAGCTGAGATGCTTACATATCCCCTGGACCTGATGAGATCAGACATGCACAAAAGCCCCAGAGCAAAATTCTCTAGAAGAAAAGAAATTTCAGACATACCATATCAATTCACCCACTTATATTTGTGCAATGACAAGTCCAGCACCAGCAAAATAGTCATATCAAGAGCTGGGTGTATTCAACAGGTGACTCAATTTATCTGACTCACTGGATCTCTTCGTGTCTTGCAATAAGACTTTGAATGTTAACTTTGCGCTTAATAAAAAGTTCAGGAGTGTAAGACTAGCTAAATCAGCAAGGTTACTATCAACAGATCTCTGTGTAACAATAGATCTTTATAAAAAGTGGAGTTGAAGGCAGTATAAAGCAAATACGGTTGATCCAGAGCATTTCCACATTTCCTCTGCAAAGACCCTCAGAGAACATAAGCAAATAAGAACAACTGTGAAAGATTTGGAGAAGCTGAGACTTGGTTGCTCAGCAAGCATCAGAGGGATACGAAGGCGAAAGTTAGAAGCAGAGATCTGTTGGAGATGGGAGGGCTGTTAGGCAAGGGCGAGCATAAGGATAAAGGGCCACCTTGTTCTTGTCAAAGAGCAGGTACTGAGGTCACAGACCATGTTCAGAGCACTGAATATCACCCATGTAGCTGTCATAATATAAAAGAAACCAGTAAGGATTTAGTAGCTGTCAGGATCCTGATTATTCACCATGAATCTGAATAGTTTATGTGATAGGGAAGAAGCTGGTAAGTATATATCTAATGTGTGGTTAGAGCATCCTGGGCCATCTAGATTAGTGGACACATCACAAAACAGTGAATATGGCCCTCTGTTGATCTGAGAGAAAAAAGTTATAACCAAAAGTGATCTTTGCAATTCACAGTTAAGTCACTAATTTATTTATAAATAAAAATAAAAGATTTTGCTATGAATTTGCCTACCTGCTTAACTGTTACATCTTCAAAAAGGTATAGATGATACTACAGGAGATAAGAGAAGAGAAAGATCAGGGCCAACACATAGCTTAGAACTTAGCAGTTTAGTAAGAACATGGAGAAGATAAAAATGCTCTCAAGCCCACATTTGCAAGTTCACGTTTTCACTTTACAACTGAAAGTTTCCCAGCTAATAACAGGCAGTTCCTGTCCTTCCTTTCTTGTCTAGGGAAGTTAATTCACCTGGAAAATGGCTCTTTGGTTTTTACCTAGAAAGTTTTTACAAGAACATTTGATGGATCAGATAAAATATATTGCAGTCAGGGAAGTGCAAGCATAGGATTTTCTTAGTGGAAGATTCTGTGGACATATCAGCCATTTTTTTGGTGCAAGTATATACTGCCGTACCTCAGAACCTGGCCAGAACGTCATTTAATAATTCTGTTCTATGCTAGAAGAAAGAAGATCTTTTCTTAGATGAAATTTTCCAAGAATTTCTTAGACTTCAAACACCACATAATTCACATGACAAGTCAGTTCAGCACGGTCTAATGGGCACCAGAAGGATTCTACCCACGCCTGAGCAAGAAATATATAGCTTACCAATATAGCTCAGTTGTCATAAATACACATCCCTTCACAATAGATCCACCAAACTCTCTTCTACACTGACTGTATTTGCACTTACTTAAAAGTAAACCCAATTTCCACTCACCCCATAAAACATATTATTGGATTGTAATGTGCCTACTTTGTACAGCTGAAACTGGAAGCTTGCCCAGCTATATTCATAACAAGCCACGACAGTGTTAATATATACGTTTCCTATTACTTGGTCCTCCACAAGATTCTTTTATAGATCTATGAACTTCATCTTTGCACTGAGATCGTAAACATACAGATCCCTTCGACTACTGAAATTCAGTCAGACTCACCACTTATGTTGCAGCTGCAGCATCTATATTAAAAGTAGAAAAAAAAAAAATAATAGAGCAACTGGAGTCTACCTTGCCAGATTAATTCTACTAGTGACCACACATGCTGCAGGCATACTACTGTAAATGAAATTAAGAATGGGGTTTGTAATCCAGTTGTCCCAACTCATTAGTCTGTTTGGGCCATTCTCTTTTCTACTGCAGTCAAAGAGCAGAGCAAATTCACTAGAACTCACAACCTCTGAAAAACACTTGTTGACCACAGATATTCTGGGAGGTTATTTTTAAAACAATTCCAATCAGTCTGTAATTAATATTTCTAAATCGGAATGCAAGACAGAATTTGACTACATTTAACATACATTTAATGTGTTTTAGGCATGGAAAAGACCCCTGCAATTTTTTCTTGAGTTATATCTAGAAGAAAATTCCTGGCTGTTGGACATATGAAGGCTATTCCCTTATCAGTTACTGAAGAAGGAAATAAATACATTAGAAGAACACTTTATTCTTTTTCTGGCACAGGCTGTGCTTCAAATAGAAATTCATTTGTCCCATTTTTCTATTTGTTGCCTGTTTTTATTAGTCTGCCTTGGCTTTCTGGAGAGTAAATTCAGTAGAGATCATTGTCTGTTCTATATTGTTGCATTGCCTAATGTAACATCAGCCTTGAGTGAAGTCCTTAGCTATGTAATAACTTTAAATTATTAACTGCCATGACAAACATTTCAGGAGAAAAATATTTACTGGGAACAGAAAAGGTAACAAAAAAACACAAGTGCAAATCATTATCTGGCACTTACATTTATGGGTATTTGTGCCTCTTTTTTTTTTTTTTTAATGGATTGCATCTGTCAACAGCACATAGTTACAAGTACAGGAGCAGGAGATTTTGTTAACAGAGCACCTTATCCTTATTAAAGCTATTTAAAAAAAAAAAAAACAACCTAGCTTCACCCACCTCCCCCCATCCTTGAAGTTAATGCTTTATTTTTCCTCTGCTGGGGTTGTCAAGATGAGTTTGTCTAAATGCATTGTATTCTCCTTCTTGACTGTTTTTAAGCATTTCCTGGTCTCTTGTGAATAAAGCCTGGAAACTTGTTTGTGTTCCAGGTTGTACTTGAACATAATAGAAGAAGAAGCCATTTGAACTTCTGTTGTATTTGGTTTTGTAATTCCAAGCAGTAATAAGGCATTCACCATTCTATTCAAAGTTATTTATAAGTAGCATATGTGCAGATCAAAACAATCACCCTATACATTTTATGGGTTTATGACGGAAAAAAAAGCCTTGCATTTATCCTAATGTTAGTATGATCTCCCTTTGAACAAAACATTTATGACAGTCATGCAGCAGCCCAGGTCAGCATTCATTCTCCCATACTTAAAAATGGCAAAGGAGTCAAGGACCCCACATGAAGAAGTCCCACATTATGGTCATGAGCACAGGAACTGGCCTGTTTTATAAACCAGGAGCAAACATCGTGATCCAGATGATCAGACACCATCCTCCAGCAGGCTGGCCTTCTGTTCAAATGTAAACTATAATGCCCAGAGTACCGTCCAGACCCCACCATTCTTGAGCAGAACCACCACCAGGCCTTTGGGGAAGTTCCAGACACAGGAGAAACCTGCTCAGAGATGAAAAGCAGGGAAGATTAAAGATCTTTCATCCAAATTAGTGTGAGAACTACAACAAGACCAAACCAAACCAAACAAAAAACCACCAACAACACACACACACACACAAAAAAATAATCCAACAACAACCACGCACAACACTCAACAAAAGAAGAAAAAAATCCTAAGAAAATAAGTAGGCAGGACATGTTTTGACTGAGAAGACGGCAGGGGAGAATGAAGTCAAGACCCACACAGCACAATGATGAATGACCAGAAAATGTATTCTGATAAGTTTGACCCCATATCACTGTAACTCAAGATAGTTTCCATATCAAAATTGAACTCTTAGGTAGAAAACAGGGAAAAAAATTAATTGGCTTTTGTGAAAGTGGCCAATTTTAGCAAACTGCAATTGTTTCTTCTGTGTAAATCTATTTCTCTCTGCAGATAACATGAAAAACAATTACTCACCAAGAGAACACTTCTAAATACCTCTCTTTGGCAGGATAAGTCTCAAGAATAGTTTATTGCACTGGTTCTCAGTGGTGAGAGAAGATAATTATTTCCATCAGGAATCTGTAGGATAATAAACCAACTTCTCATTTAGTAACAAGCTTTGGAAATTCAAGTGAGTATTAAAAAAAAAAAGAAACTAATTTATGTTGCATACAATTGCACCAAATAATCTTGATAGAAAGATTATTCTGACTTCAGAGTTACTTTGAAGATAGCTTGTCTGGGTTCAACGGATGTGCAAAGATACTCAGAGACTGACTTCCACCAGGGACAAGCTTGGCATGCGCAGAATAGGTTGGAGCAGAAGCAGACTCTCCTTCAGTTCATCTCATTACTTACAGACCGAAAGATACAGAAACGCACGTCTCAGCTGTTCCAATATTCAAGATATACATGGGCAAAGGGAAGTCTACTGGGCGCTTAGTCCAGCTGCACTGGGAGACTATTAAGCTCAAAGACAACTGTGGAAGAATTGCACGTAAATTCCAGAGTGCAGCTCTCAAACAAGCTTCCTGAGGAATAAATTTCATTATACAGCTGCAAGGTGTGCTGTGGTTTAACAAATGGAAAACCTTTTGTTTCACCACTTACTTTAAGGATTCTGACCACATTTGCTGTACTGAGGTGTGGGATGTGTCCTTAACATTCACTGCATGATTGTGTATGGAGGCACTTTTTTTTCACTCCTCCTTGCTTTCTTTTTTAAGCTTTATTAATAAAGGAAGAATATAAAAACACACAAAGACTACATAGGAAAACCACCGTGAAAACACAGGCAGTCAATCAGGCTTGACTGAAGCACAGGTACACTGAGTCCCTACAGCAGTTACCACTGCTGTTACCACCATGACCAAAGCACATTATCTTTCTCATCTTGTGGTCTTCTAACCCACTCTCCATAAGGCATTTCTTTGCAGATCAGAACCTCTCACTATCTCAGTGGCTCAGAGGCAAAACTGTAATCAGCATCCTTGAGTTCCTTTGTTTACTTTTCCTGACCACATAGTTGTTTTTCCTCTTGGAAACTCTCTATGCATTGAAGAGTCTCTGACAACGCAGACATACCATTTGATTTTGAGTGAATTCCTTATATTCATCCGCAATCATCTGCATTCACAAAGGGGTTACTGAGCCACCTCAGTGCAGGAAAGGATGGCTTGTGATGCAGCCAGACAATGTTAGAAGCGAGCAAATGCAGCATAAGGAATAACTTACTCTTTGACACAAAAAGCCCTGTGCTGCAAAGCTCCTAATCTTATTTTTCAGTGAAAGGGAATCCCTCACGAGTTTCATGGAAAAACAAATCTATGAATGCACCAAAAAAGAGGGTGGGGTGAAGGGCATGTTGTCTGGTTTTGTGTTGTTTTGGGAGGTATTGTTTAGTTGTTTGTTTTTGTAAAGGTGCACAAGCTATTTCATTAGGGTTTGTTTTAAACAATATTTTACTAGATAGTTGACTGATGCAAAAACACTGCACCAGCTGCAGATGCATCTTCTTTTCTTTCCAGTACCAACTTCTTGTGTGATTAAGGGCAAGTGGTGGTGGAGTTAAGAGTGTATGAGAACTTGGAGACACCTTATGACACTTCAGACACGTCCTGCTAGTGGATTCGGTCAAAGGCGAGAAGAGAATTTCAGGGGAACTAGTTGCTCCTCACCTTCCTATTAAGTGTTTCTGCTGCTCTAGATGTCCCATTACAAGGCAATTAACTAAAATAAGCCTTGGATAATGTTATAAAACTTGTTCAAATTACTTAAGGGAGTATTCCTTAACACGAGGGGTTATCAAAGCCATACTGAATTTCATAGTCCATCTCATTTCTGAATTCAGACTTCAACGTGGTTACACATTTAAAATGCAATTTAAATAAACATTAAGGATTACAAAATCCCACAGCATCCACTTAGCTCATTTAGCGCCCCCCCTTCAGGCTTATCCATCAGCAGTGACAGACAAGATGTTTCGTAGGTTCTATAGCAACTGCAGGGTTTTTTTCCCAGTACTTCTTCTGTTTATCACGTATTTTCATTTCAAATGAGGGAAATTTGAGGCCAAAAATGTCTCAAGTCATTTCTCCTGTATTGTAGCACTTGGTTCTGCTCCTCAAGCAGTATCAGAGGGCCCCGTAGTTATCTTAATTCCTGGCTATCTACTGAATAGTTGTGGAAGTCTGGAATTTTTGTACATTCTTTGGATTACAGCCCATACTAGATCCATTTGTTTCTGATAAGGAGCACATGTTTATATCTAGAAGAAAAATGTTCTGTGATGGAAAGAGCAACGTTTGCTTTTATCACTTAGTCTGACTGCTTTTCTGTACTGCAGAAAGAAATAAATGCTTGCAGCTAGAGGAGAATAAATTAAGAGAGGAAAAGAAATTTGGATGCAAAGAACAGCCCTTAAAGTAACCAGAAAGAAAATAACACTTCGTGCAGCAGATCCAAATGGGGGTGTGAGATACGCAAAACTAGAGGCAGGGTGACACAACACAAAGTTTAATAAAGGATCATGTTTCAGCATAGCTGCAAAGATTAAGAGTGAAGAAACAAGAAAGTCTTTACCAAAAACTATCCCCTGATATGCATCCAATCATGCACATAAACATGCTTTTAATTTGTAACACTATAGCATTTCAAATGTTTCATGAGTTGCAAAATTTAACAAGAGCTATGTTGCTTTAGGCTAAATCTGTTGTGTTTTTGCCTAAATTACTGAGCCAAACACAATGTGTGGAGTTTCAACTCAATGCAGCATTCATGTGTTAACATTTTCCCTGGCTAATGTTTTCTTATGTATGGACTCACTATCAGTGGGAAGTGATTAAACAAATCAATTATTTGTTGACTACATTTGACTGTTTGTCTTCAACTTTCAGGAACTATGTGAAGTCTGACGCAACTCCCTCCCTGTAAAATATAATCTCAGCTGCTTCTGCATGCACACCTCTCCTGTGTGGCTGAACCAAATGAGAGTGAATGCCAAACTGCTGTCTTCTTGTATGGACTTGCCTATTGGTGTCTCAAAACCATTTAATACTTTGGATAGAGGTACCACAATATGTTTGGGTTTTATTCAACAGCTGTAACAAGCTTTGCAACAGAAAATTACACCATGTGAAAGTTTTAGGCATATGTGGGACAGTATCTTCACAGATCAAAGTATTTGAGCCAATACGGGTCAGTCACACTGTTGTTCATTAATGCTTCTTTCAGCAGTTTCAGAAATATATTCTTTTAGTCTACAAAAAAGTGAGGACAAAACAACTAGAAATTGCTAGTGGAAAATAAATCTAAGTCCCTTTCTCTACATTTTGTCACACAGTAGGACATGAAACATACAAGAGGGAGTTCAGATATGTCCAGTTTTATAGCTGATATTTTATATTAATGACTATTAGCAGGCTATTGATATGAGCTTCAGCTCTTACACAAGATACAGCTAAAAGCAACTATTCTTGGTTAGGCACTCAGTTAGAGGAGAAGCCTGCCTGGAAACCCAAACAGTTCTAGAAATAAATGCTGGTAAAGCAGTATTCTTAACTGATAGGTATAAATATAGTAACCCAGTACTCTTCCAGAGAGCACAGAGCAAGCTGGGGACCATAAAATTGCAGTCCAGCGTCACTGCCAGAAAGCCCAGGGAATTGCTCTCATGTTGTCATGTTGGTAACTCTGACTCCATAGCCTATTTTAAAACATTGTCTGAATATTATTGTAACAGTAGCATTGCTATTAAGGCCACAGCAATGGAATTTACTGGCAGGGGAAAGAAAAAAAAAGCTAAAAACATTAAGACAACATAAGGCCAGATTCCAATTGGCACTATACTGTACATGTGCATTAACCCCAGTGACTTCAGAGTAATTACACAAGGCTGCCAAAATTAGCATCTTGCCCATAGCACTGAGCAAATTAGAAATGCATAGACACAGATGAAAGAAGAGACAGGAATGGAGAGTAGCAAGACACTGCCCCCATAAAGGTTCTCCTGTGTTGCTGACAAGCAAAAGGAATTTGGGAGAAAAAGCCATTCTATCCCAGCCATTCCCTTGGAATCTGAGCAGGAGGGTGCCGGGGTGGAAAGTACCTTTTGACAAAAGAACGGAGTGTAGCGGAGAGCTCAGGAAACCTTTCAAAAGGAGAGACAGTGAGTTTGCCTGCCAGGCAGGTTTTTGCAAGATCTCATCGTTCTATTTATAACACCACATGCCATGTTACATTACATCACACCACAGGAGATGCACACCACATGCAACAAAACGCATTAGAAACACTGTGGGTTCTCTCTGGAATAAATGCTCACAACTCGCAGTAGCTGCTTAGAGGTAAGTTTTCCAGCAAGGATACAAAATTCCTTGGCAAAAATTTGTAAGCTACAGAGTTTACTTTCACATTCTGCCAGGTCAGCATCTGAAAACTCACAGCATTTATCAACATCCCTCTTTTCCATCCCCAATTTGTTCATTTGTTCAGGGTTTACTCTTGTCTCTTCCTCTGAAGACAGACTGGAGTGTAATCTTTCTAACATTTAAGCGTGTTTTATCCCTCTGTCTACCCAGGAGCTCATTCAGGCATCCTGTTTCATGCCAGTAAAGCAGTCACAGGTAACTTTCCAGCAGGCCTGGGGTGTCACAGATGTTCTGGAACAATCTACAGGCTTCACTGTACTCACAATGGTGACCAGACATAGCTTCGGACACCCTGATCTAGTAAGGCCTCTTTTGAGCAGAGGGTTAGAGTGGACCTCTGGAGGTTCCTTCCAACCTGAATTATGATTCTCAATATATTCCCTAATGATGTAAGTACCATTTTCTACTAAAATCATGTGTGGGAGATTTGAGGGATTTTCTTGAGGCTGAGTTGTGGAGGGGTTGCTGTTAGATGGAGATTTGTTACTGAACCAGCCAGGAATTTCAAGGCTGGGAACAGGACCTGCAGTGGGAGAGAAGCAACTCCGAAATAACAAGGCCCCAACGTGGTGTAAATCAACGGACCTATCAGCAGTGACACTTGGGCGCATGAACAGCCCGTGAACATGGACAATATCCTATCAGCTAATGCATGCTTGGAGCGTGATCACGAAATAACTGCGTATATAAGGAGGCTTGTTTCTGTAATAAATGGCTTCACTTGAATTCATATTGAATTCTGTGGAGTCCATGAGTTTTCACCCTCGCAACCATGAATATAACAACCAAGTCTATCACCCATATTATTTAACATATTTGCTTTACTTTGACTTATTGGGGTTGGAGTTCTCTTAAAGTAGAGTAAGCAACAGTTGTTAAGATTGACAATTGTTTGCACTTCACAGGAGGACAACATCGCTAAAAGATGAGAACGAGTCCAAGGCCTCATTTCTGAAACCTGCAAATATCAATCGTAAAACAACAAGACCAGGAATTGTACAGAGGCAGGGGAACAGTTGCATAAAATCCATTCAGAAGCAGCTTTAGGAGCTTTGGATTGGTATAGAAGTGAGATAAGATCAGAAACAAGAACTGAAGTAAAGCTGTGCCATCTCCTTCTAAGGCTTGTCCACAGACAATGTTGCATTGGTATAAGTTATGTCTTTAGTGAAAAAGGGAGATAATCGTGTAGTTAAAAAAAATTGAAATCCTTCAGAGATTATGCACAAAAACCCTTATTAAATGTGTATAACCAAGTTTTGCAAAAAAGTATTATATGAGCACACTATTAATTGAAGTCTGCATCATAGCAAATGTGCACAGTATCACCGAAGAAAGATTGCATGGAACACTGTCAGTTGTTATTCCTCAAGTTCTGTATGCTTGACATTCTAAATTTGTTGGCATGTGTTTACTACAGTATTTTTGAAAGAAATATTATTTTCTGCAGTGTGTCAGAGTTTGTCCTGGAGCAAGGTCTCCATTTCACTTAAGAGGTGGAAAACGTGGAAGAATTAGAAGTTTTTGCATGAATTTAGAAAATGGGATAAGGATGACAATACTGTGACATAGAATCATACAATGTCCTGAGTTGGAAAGGACCCAAAAGGATCATTGAGTCCAACTCCTGTCCCTGCATATGACAACCCCACAGTTCACACCATGTGTCTGAGGGTGTTGTCCAGTCTCTTCTTGAACACTGTCAGTCTTGGGGCTGTGACACCTCCCCAGGGAGCCTGTTCCAGGGCTCCACCACCCTCTGGGTGAAGAACCTTTTCCTAATGTCCAACCTGAACCTCCCCTGGCACATCTTCCTGACATTCCCTGGGGTTCTGTCAGTGGTCACTAAACAGAGGAGTTCAATGCCTGCCACTCCCTCTCTTGTGAGGAAGCTGTAGATTATGATGAGGTCTTCCCTCAGTCTCCTCTTTTCCAGGCTGAGAAAACCCAGTGTCTTTAGCTGTTCCTCATACAGCTTCCCCTCCAAACCCCTCACCAACTTCATAGCCCTCTGCTGGACACTCTCTAGCAGCTTTATATCTTTTTATCCTGTGGCACCCAGATCTGCACACAGTGCTCCAGGTGAGGCCGCACCAGTGCAGAGTAGGACAACCACCTCCGTGCCCGGTTGGCCATGCTGTGCTGGATGCACCCAGGACACGGTTGCGCTCTTGGCTGCCAGGGCCACTGTTGGCTCATGTTCAACTTGCCATCAACCAGAAGCCCCAGATTCCTCTCCACAGAGCTGCTCTCCAGCATCTTGTCCCCCAGTCTGTATGTACAGCCAGGGTTGCTGTGTCCCAGGTGCAAAATCCAGCACTTGCCCTTGTTGAACCTCATGTGGTTGGTGATTGCCCAGTTCTCCAATTTGTCCAGATCCTTCTGCTTGACCTCTCTGCCCTTGAGTGTCGACAGCTCACCCCAATTTTGTGTCATTAACAAACTTAAAAAGCAATCCCTCAAGTCCTGAGTCTAAGTCATTTATAAATGACATTGAAGAGTGCTGGCCCTAAGATGGATCCCTATGGAACCCTGGTAGTGACTGGTCACCAGCCCAGCATAACCCCGTTTACTAGAACCCTGATGTGACAAAGAAAATTTTAATGAGAAGGGAGAAAAAGCAAGCAAGCCCAGAGTTATGCAAAGAAAAGCAAACAGACAGATTTTAGATACAGTTTGGAAAAAGCAGCAGTGAGATTTCACTCTGGCATTTTCAGAACATGTGGTATTATCTGTATTTACTTTGCTGAGTGAAGTAGCCAACCATCAGACTCAGATCTCAGTGCTTATTTAGTTAGCTGTCTGAGATAAGTGAAGTTTAGTGTGCACTGTTTGTTGATTCTAAGTGTAAATGGATCTCCTCTCTCCAGTTAATAGGATTATATATGCTGGGCAATTTGCAGTGTGTCAAATGCCACATTGAAATCTTTACTGAAGCAGTTGTTTAGTCTCCAGATTTTGAGTCGCAATCATAGATAGCTTTTGCTCAGGACTTGTATTATGGCAAAATAAATAATGTCTTAGGCTGCCAAGTAGAGCAAGTGAAAGTAGCTTTGTAATAGTTTGTTTAAAGTTTAAACCGTCTAAAGCAATACCTGCTTACATTGCATATTGCCAAAAATGTATCCTAAGAAAGTAAATGGTGTCCATGTGACAACACACAGGATCCCAACAGCTTTTGTGAGGAAATGCCCTGGCTTGGTGCCAGTTGCCTGGACCTTTCCATCTCATCAGGCTTCATACTATGAGTTCAGTGGAGCGGAAGAGCCCCAAGGAAGTGATGATCCATTGCTGGGTAAAGCATTAGACAATAGTGGAAATTCAGAAAAATGTATTGAGTCAAGACCGATACTTTTTCTTTCTTCTGTTCTCTATACCTTATGAGTATTTTGGAAGAAGACAGGAGGGATCCAGGGATGCTCTGAACCTAAGGCTGTGTGTCCCCAATGTTTGTACAGCAAATACTGCAGCAAGTTGATGCCACTGGAGGTGATATTCAGGACTTCAAACTATTGCCTGTGTTTGCACCCATATCGGTACCTGAACCTGACAAAACCAATTTGTAAAAAGTTTTAAAAGTCTATAACCTTCAAACAGACATGAAAGAGATTGCATAGGTTCCTGCTGCATTTTCAAATCTTCATTTCATGTTGCCTCACTAACAAGTGAATGAATGCAGATAAATGACATGAGTAGAACAACACACTAAATTCTCCTTCACCAACTTCACACAAAGCACACACTTGCCACCACCAGAACAGATGGAGAGCATGGAGCAATAAAAGAGCTGTTCACATCCAGACTTCTTATCCCTTGAGTTCTCTGTGCACTTCTCTCTGAAACAGGGTCCTGCAGACAAAGCACTGAGCATCCCTGACCTCCTTTCTACAGACTGACCCACTGTCACAGTAACTCACTGCTGCAATTTTTAAGCAGCTAATTAGACTGCTAGCAACAGGAGTGAGCCACTTCTTAGCTCGCAAAGCTAGGTTTCCTAGAGAACAGCAAAACACACATTTCACCTGTAAATGGTTGAGGGTGTCCTCAGTTTCAATGCTGGGAAAGGGAATTGTCGAGCAGAACATGCCACACTGGATACTGTTTTTCATTATTTTAAAAGCAAAAGCTAAATAGAGTTGGTTCTGTTTAATTTCTTCAGCATCAACATAAACTTACTTGCAGCAGGATGCCCTAAAAATTTGTTCATGTTCCTCTGTTCACATCCCCCTTATTCAGACACATCCTTCCACTGGGACTTATCTGGGGGTGAATGGAAGTTGGGGTGCTCCTAAAACACTGGATGAAAGCCCTATCTAGAAACCTCACTTTCAAACACAAGCAATTTAGCTTGCCAACCAGTATTTAAAAAAAAAAAAAAAAAAAGAGAAAAGTACCAACAGTGAAGATAAACAGAACAACATAGAATACCTGTTCCCCAAACTATAACATTATTTCACAGTCCTTAGTTAACTTCTAGATCTAGCAGTTTCATTTTTCCCCTCTCACAGCACACTGAACCCACAGTATTAGGTTGTTGGGTCTCACAGGGTAGTCATGCCCAGTGTAGATTGTCACCAGTACAGTGAAAGGAACCATTTTGGCCCCGCAGGCCATTGCTGGTTGCTGAGCAGCCCCTGCCCTGGCTCACAGCGTGGCCAGCAGTACAGCCCTCCTGCAGAAAGCATCCTGCCTCCCTGGCACAATTCCTGCATCAGGTGCCTCATGCAAGGACTCTGAAAAGCTGCCTTCAGCTAGGCAAGCCTAAAGAAACCTCCCACTTCACTCTCATGTCCAGGTATGATGAGAGATCAAGAATACTGTTGTTGCTGTGGTCAGCACTTTTGCCTGGGCTCTGTCCCCAAGGATGATGGGCAACATTAAAGTCTGCCAGCCTGAGAAGGAATGACAGTTCACAAGATGGTTGAACAACTGTGGAAAGCTTCTTACCATTGCCATGTCTCTTTCAGTGGGACTTATTGGCAGAAACCATTGAATTATTATTTGACTACTTCTCATATTTAAATGGGCCAAGACTTGCAGTTTTACCAGACACCTGTAAGTGACAATGAGTTGGGAATACACAAAAAAGAGAAAGGGCCAACATAGCCTTAACTTACATCTACAGGGTCCTAAAACGGAGATTAAAAACTTGCATTTGTCCACATTGTTCTTGCACAACAGAATCCTTTTAGCTCCTTAGCATTGACCACAAATTAATTTATGAAATATGTAACTGAACTTCTATGTTATTTTTAATTACTGCAATTAACGTGGCCATTTTAATGGCAATAACTCTTTGGAGAAAATGCTGAGTAAATAAGATTTTAAGTTCTTCTAGATATCACCCGTGGCTGGAGAAAGAATACAGTAAATTGTTTAATACATAATTGCTAATCAGTGAATAAGCCGTGACAAGGTAAGAGAGTTGTTGAAAGGTCTTTCTTCTAATCTGAGTTGTTGAAAGGTCTTTCTTCTAATCAAACCCAGCTACATCTTTGTCAGAGGCAATATTCTTTTCCCAGAAGCTCCTGCACCCATGTACATCATTTAATCCCGAATCTCCCTTTCAAGGCACTTCAATAACCTCTTGACAACTGTGGCTTCACCTCATGTGTGGCACAACCAGCAGAGAGCAGGCACTGGACATTCAGTGGGAACACCACCCGTGCCCAGGGGAGCTGCCGCAGAGCTTCCCCGGCTGCCGCAGCCACGTGTTTCACCTCCAGGCAGGGAGATGTGGCCACAGGCATGAAGCCAGTGAACTGCACGGAGCGGTGACTAACAGCAAGCTGAACTCCAGCTAGAAAATGTTTCGCATGACTAAGTACTACTTCAATAGGAAAATAAACCTTTATCCAGAACCACCCAAAACCACTTGTCCCTGGTATATTACGGCTCCCATTGCCAAACACAAGTGTTCTGCAGTACAAAGTGGGGAAGGAATATTGTCCCCCTTTTGGGACCCAGTCAAGTTACTTGACAAGGTCCCATTTGTCAGTGAAGTTGCATACACTGCCATCACCTGTCACATGTGCAAAGTAAACATACGTAAAGCCTGAGCTTTTTAATTTAAGCTGATATTTTTAACGTCTTGCAAGTGTGAAGTAAGAAGCTTGCACACACTTGGTTGACAGATGGTAACCTCAGGAAGCAGCAGTTCACCTGGATCTCTGAGCCAGCATTCAGGGAGCTACACAGAGACAAATCACAAGTCACATAGAAAATCTACAGGCAAGGAGAAAACCCAGCATCAGTTTCTAACATCTTCAGTCATTATTCCAACTATGTGGTTTCAGGTTTGAAGACACCTTTTAAACTATTACAACCCCAACAGTTTTTATTAAGTTCTTTATTACTCAGATGGGTTTATGTTGCACATTTTAGGGAAACACTGTTTCCAATTATTGTTCTTTCAGACAGCAACTGATGTTTTCATTTCCAACAATAGCTCTCAAGGTCCCTTAAAAGCAAAAGTATTTATTGGTAACTAAAGTTATAGTTGCCTGGTACTTTTTAAATAGTCTTTTATGATCCAAATATTCCATAAGCTTTTTCTTATTTGTCAAAACACAGCAACACAATTTAAACATCAGATATATTCCTAGAATTTTGGGAATTAAATCCTTTTTATTACTTTTACATTATTTAATTTCAGTGCATTCATTTTAGATTTAATTCTATTGTAAGCATAAGTGGTATGTGTTCGTTCCCTGCTTCAGATTGTGTTTAGGACTTGAAACAGTCTAGTCCCACAACTTCTGATAAAATATTTGCCATTTTATGACAAGTTCCACTCAAACCTCAATTTCTAAATTTTTAAAAATTTGATGCAAAAAAGTTCACAAACAAGGAAAAAAAAATCCTGCCCTGAAACACTGAAGTGAATGTAGATAGCATAGAAAGTATTCAGTATTGCACAATAAACCACACAGAGTAGGGTCAGGAACACAGATCGCACATACTGTAACCATGGGCACTTCTGTAAATGGACAGAAAGGATATATTGATTAGCAATCTGAGATGGACCATCTTTTGCTGGCTATCTAAAATGTTACAACCCATATATGTATAGATAACTTTCCACCCAGCAAACCTGCTTGGGCATTTTCACTGCTCCACCTCTTTCCCCTTTAAGTTTTAACCCAGGCCCCCCAGATATTCAGCCCAGTGATCTGCCATAGAAGAAATCCCAATTTGCACAAGAGGTAAATAGGCATTTAAGACAGTACACATCAAGTATTTTCAGAAGTGCTCACAACCACCCTGGGTATAATTCAACTATTAAAGTCACTAGTTAACCCCACACTGGCAGTTCTTCTGAGGTCCCTTCCAATCCCAAACATACTGTGATAGTGTGATACTGTGATATTTTCAGACCTGGAGCTCTTCAGGTGGGAATAGAGGTTGCCTAAGGGCCAGCAAAAAGGGATTCCTGGCTCCATTTAAATTACAATGTAGGTTTCTTTGCAAATGCAAAGATTACATCTAGTGTGCCACACACTGCAGTTTCCCCACTGTCACAATCCAGGCTGCAATTTCTGCAGGTGACAATATATGAGAGGAACAGCCAAAAAGCTACATGCTGCTCTGTTCCAGATAGATGTATTATCCCAAGTCTTTGGATCATTGCACCAAAGAGAGAAAGTTAGACAAAAAGATGGCTAAAGGCAAGGAGAGATTTATGAATATTGCAGCTTTCTTAAATATCACTGTAGTTCCTTCTAAGATGAGACTCTGGCACATGGGGAGCGAAGGAGCTCCCTCCAGATCCAGCCTGGGCCTGAAGCTCAGGGAGAGGAGCAGTTCCACCCACGTTCTAACCCATCAAGATTGCAAACACAGTGCTGGCTTTATGTGGACTGATCAAACATGGGACAGCCTGATCCCCTGTGGCACTGAAACAAACCATGTTCAGAGTGACACTCCGGTCACTCATTAATAGAACAGTTGTTTTGCTGTGAGATTACACAGAGGTGTTCAACCCAAACAAGCTCTAGTTAGAGCTTGCTTTTAATTAGGCTTACAGAGACTTTAGTGGCACAGTGGTTATGACTGCCAATGTTTTGTTCCACAATGAGATCTTAACAAATTTCTGAAACAAAGTTCCCTGATGAAGAAAGAAAATATTAGAAAAAAGCTTTGAAGAATTCCATAAGGAAGATTCAAAAAAGATTGACACCCTGAAAAAATCCTGTGTAAAAAAATTAACTGCAAGGTGAATAATAACTTTACTGTTTGCAGAAATTAAAGGTTGGATATGACTCTAGGGCTGTATTTAAGATGTTCAGACAGACAGTGCTGACAGCAAGGACATATAACTCAGATAAGATGGTTTCAGATGGGCCACCTAGACAACAGAGGAACAGACACAGCAACTGAAAAATCTGAAGACAAGTCATCATGGAACATCACAACCGAGACTATGACTTTGTTTCCAGTTCTCCTTGAGCAAGCTCCCTATACACACAGAGCCCAGGCAACAGCTACTCTAATGCAGCAACAAAGAAAGAAGACTCAAGTTTTGGCTGCCTGCACCATTTCTCAGTGTGGGAACTTGCAAAATAAAGGCAGCAGCTGTCTATGTGGAGGAGATCCACCGGGGGCTCTGCATGCTGCCACCACAGTGTCCACATGCAGATTTGAGCTGAAGTACAGTCACAGGCACCAGCACTGCACCTCCAGAGAACACATCTACCGCAGGTCCTGGGAGGACAACAGGCATTTCTATAGGTAGAGTCTATTTAATCTTTCCTAGTTGAATTCAGTGCTTACAGATAACCACTAATGCTTTGGTTCACAGCTAACATTTTTATTCTCTTCCTTCTTTCCCCTCCACATCCCCTTTCATGCTACTGAGAAGCCAACAAAGAGGTTGGAAGGAAAACATTCAATGACTTCAAGGCTATGACTCACGCAGAATTCACTCTATTATTTACACTAGGAAGGAATTAAAACATATTTACATTAAATCTTACAGCACACCTGCTCTGCTACACTGAAAGCTTCTTTAACTTTAGACAGATTCATGGTCTTCAATAATATAATATGGATTTCACCCTCCAACTCCCATTTCTTCCCAGCTCTGATGTCTGGCAATCAAACTCAAACCTCTATTGTAAACACTGCAAACTGGGTTAACAAACAAAAGTTAACAAATTTTTGCAAGGCAAATTTTTTTTTGAAACCCCATGAAACACTATGTATAACATGTACTAAGGTTTCATATTTATTTATTTAGGTTGGGTTGCTTTTTGTCTGTGCCTTTGGGCATGTTGTTTTGTTTAACTGGAAAGGTTTGTTTCATTCATTTTCTTGGTGGCAGGGTAATAAGGAGGAGGGAGGGAAGAGGGGAAGGAATGGAGAAATTAGAGCCCAAGGTTTTCTGCTGTGGAATCACGCAACAATACATAAAGCACTACACACACACAGCATTTAGAAGAACCTAGAGAAGTGAAACCACAATATTCTCCGATACTAAATCTTAAAGAAGATGGAGATAAACTCCTTTTTGTTCAGCACTAAGAACCAGTTTGTTCCAACAACAGCAAAAGATTGTTTCTAAAACCATTTATTTCCCATGTTTAACAAATACATCAGATCTGTGCTCCAACCCTCACTGTAGTATATGTAATACTTTTTAAGAAGGCAGGTCTGCCTGCATTTTAATAACTGCCCCTCCTATGTCCTCTAACATCAGGAACACAGAAGATGGGAGAGCCCTGTGCAGGGGGTGTCAGCATTCACACCCCACTTCAGGAGCCACAATGTATATAATACCTCGCTGGTTATGTATACCAACATGCGCTGGCATTGCCAAGCCACTGACTCCATTTCTGGCTTCCTGCAAGTTGATGATTTAATTTTTACCTTGCAGATTATCCTTAACCAGTGGGAAAAGTGCATCCTAAAATATCCCTGAGTAATCTTGTGATTAAATTTCCAGTTGTTCTTATTTGTAAAGTTTTCTTTGCTTTCACTGATCTTTCTTTACTCATTTCCATCTCCTTGGACACTCTTCACATTTTATTTTTAAACTCCAAGCATTTCTACTCCTCCATCAATTTCCATTATGTGTAGAATTTACACTTTTTTCCTGTCCAATTCAGATGCATAATGCATTAGCTTGGTTGGAAACTTCTGCAAGTTCTTCAAGACTGCACAATGTTTAAGATAAACTGATTTCCCACACTAGTCAGCTCAGTAAATTTAATGCCTCAAGCACCATAATAACATGGTTTTAAATAGACTACTGAAATATTAATCTTAGTGTTCATTATTCTCTTACTCTGCCTCTATTGTTTGACATCTCATGCCATCCAATGGCCTCTCTATGTTTCAATATCCTCTGGACATCATCACATCCATCGGATGACTCACATCGTGGGAGAGCTGTGTGTTTTAAGTCTTGCTGTGTTCCAAAGGAACACACTCTTTGTTCTTCACACAGAGCCAGTTTTCTTTGAAATACCTGACCTGCCTTTCAAAAATCTCCTCTTCAAGTTTAAGGATCTATTTATGTTAAAGTTTGTAACACCGTAGGTACCTTAGGCAATCAAACTCTAGCCTTATCTTTTCTCTTGGGGCGAGGTATTCCTCTAGTTGTTTTGCCAAGTCACAAAAAAGTAAATGAGCCCCTCAGCATTTCCCTTGCTGCAGGCAAGGCAGCAAACTGAAGTGAAAGACATTGTGAAATAGGATCACAAACATAAGTCGTAATAGTGGACAATGGCATTAGAAATTGAAGAAGATACTGTTTAAAGAGGGGGTCTGTTCAGGCAATCTTTTCTAAAAGTTTTATATTCTATCCCATTGGCATTCAGAATGAGCTTTGATTTTGTTATTATGATACACAACTATTCAATGTGTAGAATTTTGTTATGTATGTAGTATAAAAACATGTTTCTAACCATGGTTTTGTGTCATCCTCCCAATTTAGTCAAGCTGTTATCAACTGGCCATGAATATATTAAGAGTAGAAATGAGAAACCTTCAAACCACCCAAGGAGACAGGCTGTGGAACAAATTCACAATTGGGGAAGTGGGAGGAATAAAAAAATTGGTAGCTAACTTGAAAGCAAAGACACTTTTGCAAGAGAAATGGTAGTTGCCTCCAGCAGCAGGACCCCAGGTTTGGTGAGCAGAAAAGCCCTTCTGTTGCTGGTGGCCCTATTCCTACCTTCAGCAAGAATCTACTCAGTACAGCAGAGCCAGCAGATGCAGCACTGCATCCCTTTGGATAGACCACATACCTATTGCACTATGTACTGATTACAGACCTAAAGACTTTCCTGTGTCTTCCTCAAAAAGAATGTTCCACAGCTTAGCATCAGGAAACTCATCTTTTGTTCCTTAAGTTTTTAACTAGACCCCACACACAAAAACAACCCATCAGCCACAAACAACCCAAATGGTGCTTTGGAGAAAGCAGCTTGTAGGCCTAGGCGAGTTTTAGGCTTCACACTGCTGTTAATGAAGATAAAGACTTAACTCATGTGAACTGCTGGCAAGTGCCCTGTGGCTCACCAGTTTAGCATTCTACAATTCATCCAGCACAAACACTATGCCCTGCTGCAGGCATCATTTCCTGGGTATAAGCACACAGTAGTCATCTTAGTCTTCTCTGAAAGACCGAATCTCATCCAAGCTTAGTGTGCAAGACCTGACCTTAACCTGCAAGTTTTATCCTCAGAACAAATACGAGATTCAGGGCTCACTGCTTGGCTGTCTCACCAAACGTTTCTCCTTTGCAAGAACAGGCTGTTTGATGATTGTGAGTTGGAAAAACTCTAGGTAGTAAAAATGATCCTTAAGATTCTATCATGTCATGGTGAGACACATGAAAATACTTATTCTTTTCCCTGGAGTTTTTTGTCCTGTGTGGGAGGAACAAGATGAACACAGAGATGCATGAGGTAGAACATCACTTTTTCCTCAGTTACTTACACTCCACACTGCAGTCAGATACCTGGGAACAGAAAATAGAGATGCCAACCTAGTAAAAAAGTATCTTCTGAATTCAGTCACCCACCTCTGGATATGGCCAAGACATGCATGAACAATAAATGAATGAGCCAAATATATTCTCTTTGACTTTGTCTAAACAAAATGGAATAAAGTGACTGCACAGGATTATTTTGGTTGAAGTGATTGACATTCATATTTTCCTCAAAGCAATTTCATAACTCTGCATACAGGCTTCATAGCAACCAGCAGAAAAGTAGCAAAAGCACCAGGGAAGTTCCAGCTCTAAAGAATTTTATTCATAACTGATAACCTGAGGGAAAACATAAGGGGTCTTCGTATCATTTATAGAGTAGGCTCATGGGTGGAAGGAAAAAAAGAGTATAAGGACCTTACAAAAAAAAAAAAAAAAACAACACACAACAAACAAACAAAAAAACCAAACCTAAAGATAAAAAGATACATTTAACATTTCCAGCCACAAGCAGTCCAGTTCAGTTCTACTTTCAGTTTGCAATTACCTAAGACTTTATCTCATTTATATGGCAATAACCTGCCTCATGTCAACTCAATGAGCAGAGACTGCGGCTACACAGAGCCAGCTCCTCAAATGCTGTGGCTCCTGGAGCCTCCCGGAGCAGGTGGATGGACCTCACTGGGCTCAGAGCTCCAATTAGACCTGCCAATGAGCCAGGCCTAGCAGTGCTGTGAGGAATGTAACAAATCCTGGGAATTTTTTGTGGCTTCAAATTTAACTTAACTCTTTGTAGTATTGCTCACACTCAGCATGAAAACATTTTTAGAGATATTTGATTGCCCAGGGAAGAGGAGACTTACTGCAGCAGTTCAGAAAGAACTGTTCATCAATAAGAAGCAGTAAAATTTCATGGCAAGGTTAAGAAATTATTCCAGGATGATGACTATAGCTGCAAAGCTGTATTTTCAGTAAAATTCTAATTAAATATAGATAAAGTGGGAAAACAGGCCGAGACAGATCTAGACATTAATGAGAGATAAAGGCTTTGGTCTTTTGCAATTTCAGAGGTAATTACTAATGGGTGTCTTATCTCCTCACCAAAGCAGAGGATGCACACAAAGACTTCCAACCAACTCCACAGCTCTCAGATGTATTTAAAAAAAAAAAAAAAAAGGTTAGCCAGGTAGCAAACATCAAGACAGAACGACACAAAAAGGATCTGGAATACAAATCCCCTATACCAATAGCAAACCTTGCATCACACTCATTATTGAAAGTTCAGCTACTCTAACAAGCACTTTCTCAAAGAAATTAACAGTGATTTTGCCCATAACCCATTATCCATTTAGAGGCACAAGAAAACATTTCATTTCATCAAG
Source organism: Patagioenas fasciata (assembly GCF_037038585.1). Taxonomy (NCBI): domain Eukaryota; kingdom Metazoa; phylum Chordata; class Aves; order Columbiformes; family Columbidae; genus Patagioenas; species Patagioenas fasciata. The sequence goes on along the minus strand of NC_092524.1, from coordinate 55,763,226 downwards.
TGATTTCCCACCATAAGCTAGAGAGTGAGGTGTGGCAATTGTATGTACCAGAACTCCAAATTCTGCACAGTGGGTTGTGTTTTAACAACCATAGTCATTAAACACATACTTCCAACCCCTTCAGGATGGAAAAGTGCAAGGGGGGTTTGCCTAGCATGGTCATCAAAGCATATCTTCAATGAAAACCAGCCAGGATATGGTGTACAGTGCATGCTTTCTAAAAGGGATCCATGCCTCTCACTAGAAGGAAGTGTATTTTGCAGGTAATTAAGGAACAATGAGAGAACTGATGTTATTTGTGTGGAGGGAAGGAAAAAAAAAGACAGAAAGGAATACCAGGGTTTGCTTTATTCCCCTATAATACTAGTACACATTGTGCTTTTGTCTTTCTCGGAAGAGACAGGCAGATTTCAGGAGGATCATGACTGTTCTCACTCCTTTGCCCCTTTGCAACGCAGAGGAAGGGGCAGCCTGCCTGGATCATGTTGCTGATGGAGCACTGGGAGCCAAGTGCTTTAGGAACACTGATTTAAAATGCTTTGAATTCAGAACAATGAGTTTTATATGGGATTTTACTTGTCATATTTAAATACAACACAGCAATTTGTATTGAAATATTATTGTATACATTGGCTTGCTTATGGTATAATGAAGGATTTAACATCAATATGTTTGAGGACTGCATTATTCGCTAACACAGAGGATGTTACACATGAATGCCTTAATCCGCACCACTTTACAATAAGCCCTGAGCCACACAGTCCAGAGAACGAGTCTTTACAATGTCACTTAGATTTTCTAACCATCAGCAAGGGTTGGGTTTGTATCACATCATCTCTGAAACCATCCCCTCAGCCATATGTGCTTCAGGTGCATATTAAGAAAGTGAAATTAAGGTTAGCAGTTCAGAGAAGCTCTGAAAGGGATCTAGAAGTTTTCCTGTAAATTCATCTCTGTCCACCATCCCAGCAATAACAAAACCCATCAATTTCCACCTGAACATAATCATAATAGCCAAAATCTTAGTCATATCAGACTCATGGAAGTGCCAGGTCATGGAGTGCTGTACTGGGACAGAGGGAAGTCAGTGTCAGGGCAGAGGGGATAGAAATACTTTCGTGAAGCACTGGTAAAAAGATGCTAGCCATCAAAAGATACTTTAGCTTTGGACAACCTGAAGTAGCCTTGGGAGAAATGTGTGAAGAGCAGACAACATAAACAAGACACTGTTTCCGTTAGCTGATACAAGCAGAGCTGAGTTTATAGGCACAGGTCAGAAGGCTCAGCTTTCAAACCTGAACACAAAGGATTCAGTCTCCTGCCCGCTCAGGAACCAGGGAAGGATTTTTGATACTACACACTTGCAATCTATGCCATCTTGTAAAAAGAAAAAACAACAAAACCAAAACACTAAAAATAAAACATAAGCAGGCATAAAACTACATATCAGTTCAGAACAACAGCATCAATAATGAATTTTCACTATTAATAAATCCTGCCTCCAGAGTTTTCCCAGAAGGTTGATAAATGTTTCATTGCCTTTCAGTCTGAGAAGTAATCCAAAAGAAGACTCTGAAAATCTTGAGGAAAGGTGGAGGAATAGTTTAAAGTTAAAGTTTTTTGAATGCTTTCAGCTATGAGGAAGTATTAGTGCAGTTTAGCTTTTATTGCATCAGGAGTGTAATAGCTGTGGAAGAGATTTAATGAGCAGGATGTACAATGTAATGCTATTAAATGTTTCTCAAGCATAACAGGGTAATATGCCAAAAACTCTACAACCACCACATTGTAGTCTTCAGCAGAAAGAGCATCGCCTCATTGAGATTTCCCCTCCTCCCAACATGGGTAAATTAGAACTCAAAATACAACGCGCACACCATGTTTGGGAAGCCTTGTACGATGGAAAAAGTCTCACTTCTGATTTCTCAAGCACAAAAAGAAAATCAAAAAAGGCCACAGACTCGGGGCAGAACAAAAAGTCAAGAAAAGCATCTTACAGTCTGGAAACTCAAAAAAGTGAGGGTAAGCCTCATTTGAGGTTGTAACGAAAGGCTGCGTCACTAAAGGCTTTAAAAGAATAAGTGAACACACACTAGTAAACATTTTAAATATGTATTCAAAGTCCTATTAGATTCTAATGCTCCTCTGATGATCAAAGTTGACTTTCCTCCTCCGTAAATAATTCAGTACCAAAGAATTTCTTGGCCTGGAAAAAAGCTGAACAATGGGCCAAGATTTTAGATAGTTGCTCTTTTCTGAGAGATTTTGGCCTCAATTTTGACTTTGTGAGGAGAGGTGTCTGCAAAAGATGAAGTCCTGCAAAAAAGTTGCAGTGTTTGTATTCAAAACTGCCATTTAGAATCAGCATTTTCTGACCTTTATCTGTTAGTGGAAGAAGAAACAGCTGATAGCATGAAAAGAGAACCCTGCAACATAATTTATATAAGATACAGCCACAGGAGAGCAATTTTCTTATTCAAGGACAAAGTACCATTTTGTTCTAGTTGTGGTCAGAGACACTCACCCTCTGATGCAGCACGTTGGTATTACATACTTGGGAGTGCAGATATTTAGGAACCTCATCTAGAGAACATGCCAGAATACAAAATACTATTTGGTGTTTGGGGGTGGTTTTTGTTTATTTAATGTTAGCACAGATGTGCACCTCTCTAAGTAATGAAGAGCAACCTGATTAGGAGTGAGACAAACACTAATAAAGTACTCCTGAAAAAAAAAGTGCAACTCAAGTTTACTCCCTCCTAGAAAAGAAAAAAAAAAAACAAACCACAACACATAAAAAACAAAACCAAGATTTTTAAACCAGAGACTATAAAGCAGGGTAAAAACTTTTCCAGGTTAATTCTTTTAACTCTGATGGGTCAGAACATGGTTTGTCCTAACACACCACTAGGCCTGATCCAAACCCCTAATAAGTGCAATACTGGACAAACACACGTACATGCAAAATATATTGTTTCTTTATATTAAAAAAATGCAGGAACTTAAGCCACACATGTTTTCAATATTGTTTTTGTCAGTTGATTATATAGATCAAGAAAAGACACCACTGAGTCCAAAGCAACAGTCACAAAGGAAAAACCTCTAGCTGCACCTGAGCCTTCCTTGTCAGGCAGCAAAATGCCAACCCAACTTTCTTTAAAAACAAAGCTATTCACAGGTATTTGCAATCTATTAGCACATCATACTTCAAAATTCTCAAGCCACCCTGAGAGGCATACTGTTTGTATAGATATACACAGGCCAAAAGAGAATTACTCCAACAGAAATGAGATGCACAGAGGTACGCTAAAAGAGAAGGAACCTTTACCAGTCAGTTTGGAACTACACTTCAAATCTTACCCAAAGGGAGGAAAAAAAAAATAATAATTCCCATACCTCTAAAGTTAGGAGGAAACAAGACACAAGGTATCTCAAAGCTTCACCTCATTCATGTTACATTTTCTTCAAGCTGAAGTGTGTTAAGGTCCACCTTGTTCCTAGCCAACTTCAGAAAACATGTATTTCTAAATAGCATTTTTTTCCTCAAATGACTTCTAAAAAAAAAAACCCATGCCAAACAAATAGAGATGTACCTTCGTATTAGTTCACAAAGAATTTGTCTCCTAAATCAGGAGAGCAAAACTACATAATATATACATAACTGACCTTCTTAATTTAAAGTTTTCTCCATGAGCAGTTTGCTTAGTTGCACAGACAAATCTTCATTGGTGACACCTTTTGACTGTGATCTTGGTACTAGAAACAAGGAGCAACACAAGGAGGAATAATACTCAGGTCTTAAAATTAAAACATATCAGTTCAAGAACTCAAAGTGCAAAAAACCAAAAAACTTTAGAAAAAAAGTTAATGAAAGGAGAAGTCACTATGAAGTATCTTCTAATAAAACAATTTTGCACGAGAGAAGACTGCATGCACTTACTCACAGCTGCTGCCTTTTGTAAATAGAAGCAACCATCAGTTAAATCACAGAAATATCAGCCATATCTAAACTCCCCATTTGACAACTTTTTCCCTAACATTTTCCTTTTACCCCAACTCCACATCACGTCTAGAGCAAGGTGGGCCATACTGCTCTCCCAGGAACAAGAGAAAATCTGGTTTGTTCCAGACCAGAACTACTATAGGTCGCCCCATTAACCACACTTAAATGCATCTCCTTTGTTTTTCCCTGCCAACACTGCACCGTTGCTCAGCTGAGGTAACTCAGGGCAGCTGCCTTGAGCCCTACAGAAGTGCAACGCTTTACATCAGCCAAAACTCCATCCTAGCTCCTCTTTAGCAGCAGCAACCTCCTTGCAAGTGCATGCCCTTGTGGCTGCCATGATGTCAGGAAGGCATGACGGGATCCACCTGGCGACGTGTTCCTGGGTCAGGCTAGTTTTGCGTCCACCAGGTGCTCTTCTTGTGATCAGCAGCCACAGGAGAGCAAAGAGCTTGAAGTGAGGACAGGAGCAGAGGGTCTGGAGAGCCAGTGAAGAGTGATGCAATCAGGGTGCTCCATGCCCAACCCACAAAGTGGTCTCAAGCATTTTCTTGCTTAACATGGTTATTTATTAGTAAAATACAGCTAACAATATCGAGAAACTCCATTTTGGTTTTTTTTGTTGTTGGTTTTTTTTTTTTCTTTTCATTGCCGTAGTGTCTGGTTTTGTATTTTACTCCTACAGGCTTTCAGGCTTTCCCCCAAGTACTGCTGACCTTTCAGCTGGACCTTCCTTGTATGTTGGGGGCTGGAGGACAGAGCGACAGTCTTGGGGTACCAAAAGTAAGTGTCTCTTTGTCCGATGTATTTTTATGAATGAACAGGCTCAGAAAGATTCCTGTATTCTTGAGGGAACAAGCATTTCTGAAAAATTTCTTGTTGGAACTTCATATACAATACACTCAAGAAATCCCATCTGGATATGGCACACAAGAACTTGCATCAAAAGAGAGGCATGGAGGGACTTAGGAGGTGATCAAAGGAGCATTTTTTCATGACAGAAGGCTAGAAAATTTGACTTGCATAGTAAAATACAGACTGAAAGAGGAGAGAACTGCAGTTTGTAAAGTCTCCAAGAACTAAGTACCAGGAGAGGAAAAGAGCTATTTAACTTAATGGAGATATTGACATAAAGATATTGGATGCAAACTTACAACAAACACATCCGTCCTGTAAAATAGATGAAGGATTCCAGTTATTAGGAGGATGAAGTTCAGGAACCCTCTTCCCGAAAGTCATCTTTTATAAAGAGGCAAATGAGGCACAAAAAATTAAGCCCTCTGTTCAGGATCATATATAAAGTTTGTGTCAGACATGGGAATCAGATACCGGAGGCTTAAATGCCAGGCCAGGTGCTTTAAAACAAAATCAATATTCTTACCAGTGAGGGTCAAACGTGTTGAAAAGATGTTTTCCTGAGCAAAATTTTACAATCCAATACAGGTCAAGTGACAAAACAAAACTAATACAAGGAAAAAAGATTAGATATTTATGATACCAATAATCTGTTAATAAATAATAAATAAATTGCTGGTGGCAAATCAGTGCCACTAATCTTCTGAGTGATTAGAGAAAGACTTTAATTTAAAGAAAATATTTGCATTTCTGACACAAGATATTACCTCAGTATGCTGCAGAATTAATCAAGATGCTTTTAGGCAGTCTCTTCCTTCTTTGCATGGCAGAGCAAATAGTTTATTGATACCTCAATGTAATCTGTTCTTCTGGTTTATTTGGGTTTTTTTTTCCTTTAAAATTTTATTGTTGGAATTATTAATACAGTTGTATCCTCAGGGATTAACATCCATGCTTGTAAAGTTCAATTATAAACAAACAAGTTTAGACACTTCTCTTTCTTCTGAACTCCTTTGGATTTGGGATTATTGCCTGACTGTAATTCACTTTTTTTTCGCTGACACAGCGTGTGTCAATCTGTTGACCTGGCTATTTTTGTTTCCTCAGCGTCAGAAGAAATCAATGAGGATTTCCACTCAGGGATTCCCAAGGGTGTTTCCCTTATTATCAATTTCATTGCCAGGCTTGGTAGATCTCAAGCCCTACACACTACTTGTTTCATCAGATCTCTCTAAATCCAAATTCCAGTACCAAAATTCCATGTTTGTTATTTCTTAGTTAATCCTCAGATGCTCCCTTTATGCAAAGAGAGAGACGTATTTGCTATTCAGGAGAGAATGTTTCTAAAAGTGGCATTTGTTTGGTTCCTCAGGTCCCCATTGCCTCTCCCCACCCCAGGAACAGGGACCATGTTCCTGCTATAAACATGTCACCATCTCCAGGAGGGAGACGGTGACACAGGGTCACACACTCTCCCCAGTGCTCCCTCGTGTTCACAAGGATGTGCATCGCCTGTCTTGGGGACCTGGATTCCCAAACAATATTAAAAATGCAGTCCCAACCTTCTTTTCCCCTCGGCCTTACATGAGGCAGAATCTTTCACATTTTGGGGTAGCCTTAACTTTGTAAAATGTCACCATTCTTAGCTTCTGATTCACACTCGAGTTAGAAAGTTACCTTTGGTAAGAGCAAGCGGCCCTGTGCTCTTATCTTGATCTCCCAAAACTGGAAACAGAGGGTTCAATTGATTTATCCAGTCATCAAAGTGCTGGACAGTATTTGAGAGAGCAGAGGGAGGACATGTGGGCAGCTTTTACAGAAAAGGTTGGTCCCTGATGGCCACAACAAGACTATTTACATTTTGAGCTTCTCTGAAGCCATTTCTGTCCCCTGGCAGCTCCTACCAGCAACAATTTCCAGCTTCCCCCAGAAGTTTGGTCTGAATGATGCCATCATACCACTTTTTCTGTTTTTTTCATACAATACCAACACCCTTCATTTTCCAGCAAAACTGAAGGACCAGCTTCTCACATTCAGTCAGTGGGGTTGGAATGGCAATTCCTCAACATGACACAAGCTGTTGAGTTCCTGTGTCTCCCTGAAAACATGTTTACAACGTCTCCCTCTCTCTGCTTGTCTATCAAAATGCTGCCATTCACACACAAATGCCCTGCCTCGGCACCTCGTGAACTCCAATGAATTAATAACCACGGCAGATTTGCAAAGATAAACACTTGAGAACACATGCATCAGTAAAATTTAAAGGCTTGGACTTTGAAGAGGAGACTTGTTAAGTGGTGTGAGCCATGGAAAGTTTCCAGCGTGATTTCCACGTCACTCACCTGCATCACTATAAACCTACATAGCTTGCATATGTTTCTGCCTAAACATCTTCAGAGAGCTGAAGCAAAAAGGATTTATGTATGTCTTGCATTAAGTTCTTAGGTGATTTGGGACATTTCTCCAATACAGCGATGCTGAACTTTGACTTTCCAAGGTAACACATGGAACTGTCAGAGCATCTTTGCATGCCACACAGCCTTGTCCCAGTGCAGGGCACAAGCTCCCAGGAACCGCTTAGGGCCTGCAGCCCAGGAGCTGCCCCAGCATCTTCCAGAGATGCAGACTGGACTGGGAGGTACAGGACTCGTGTGTGTATGTGATGACAGGAGGGACAACAGAAGCAGCTTGTGCCAGGCACTGAGACAAGGGGAGTCCCACACCCTCTGCTGGTCCCTGGGCCCTGCAAGCTATGAAGGCACCAACATGTTGTTCTCACAAGTACATTGTACAAGCATAAAGGAAAATTTTGCATCATTGCCTGCAAAACCTGATGTCACATTTGTGCAGTACACTTGTGCAGTACCACAGCGGCAGAGATCTGCTGTTCGGCTCGAACTGAGGATTAAACGCCGTGCTGGGAGGTGACACCAGGCGTGCCGAGCTGTCCTCTTCAAAGGGCTTGGGTTGTGTAAGTGAACCAAGGGAATTGCTAAACCACAGACAATGAAAACAACTTTAAATGAGAGATTAAATGAAAGTAAAAAAGTTGTCAAAATGTCAGGGTTAATGTTTCCATAAAACTAACCAGGAAACGAAGGTATGAGTGTAAACTTTAAACTTAATTAAAACTTTTAAAGTGTGAATACAAAACTAACTTCTAGTCTAGACAGTCAATAAATCTATCCTCCTTAATTAAATACTAGTCCTTTTGGTATTTCTGGTCAATGTTTGTCCTCATCCTTGTAGCTGTGTGCAACTTTGAAGCTCGGATTTCCGTTTGTCAGAATCAGAGGAGCCGTGTGGAGCAGGAGCACAGTCTCCCAAAGCTCCTGCACCCCTGGCTGCGCCAGCAGCTCTGCCCCCAGCCTGGCCACAGTTCTGGGATGGGCAGCAGCCTCTGAACACGTGCGCTGAGCCAGGGAGTGACAAATCTCTGCCCCCAGCCCTTAGCTGGATCATGATGGTTTTTGCAGAGGATCTCAGAGGTGGTTTCCTCCATCTGCAAAGTGCAACAGCTCTGCCCATGCTCTAGAGGCAGCCCAAAAGCATCTCCCTGTCTTACAGCAAGGTGGTGGCTCTGCTGTTTGGACAGCCAGAGACAGCAGAAGCAGAGTCTGCCGTGCCTCTGAGAAAACCTGGCCCTGTCAGGTCCCTGGCAGATTTTAAGAGATCAGTTTAAAGAGCTCTGGGATCTTCTTTTCTTGCATTTTATTGCTAGCAGGTATCATCATCAGTTAATCTGTAAATGGCCTGTAAATGTTCTACTTAGGCATTTTCCTGATCTTTCCGGCAGTTTTGTTCTTGAAATAAAATTGCTTTGTAACCGATTTTAAGAAAGGAAAGGAAAATGGTAAGAACTCCCCATGATCTCAAATTGTTTGGTTATTACTGGCTCAGTGCATACCATACTTTGACATACTATCGCTCCCGGTGAATGCTAGAAGGAATGTTTGTGTGCTTTGAAAACACACAGGGCAGTTGTTCTTCCTTCCTTCTTTCTTTCTATATGTTGCTCATACCTATTTGTCTGCACATGCAGATTTTGGGTAAATTGCCAAGAATTTCTTGCAACCACAACACTTTTTGCTTAGATATTCAAACTGTCCTAAACAGCCACTTTACTCTTCACCTTTCTAATTCTTGTCAAGTGTGTCATTGTCTTCCTCAAACAAAAATTCCAATTTTGTGACCAATAAGTACTATTTTTTTCCCCTTGCTGTTAAAATATGCTTTGTTCAGACATAGGGCTGCCTGTGCTGCCAGAGCTCTGTGGCTTTCCCCAGGGCAGGGTTTGGCCTTGCACTGTGCTAAAAAATGATGGAGTTAGGAAAAAGGCATGGGGGTAATCAATGTATTTATAACCAAGACTGAAATCACTGCCCTGCCATCTGCTCCACCTTATAGTCTTAAACTTGGGCTGATATTTTCCTTTATGCGGCTGACTCTGCCTCCTCGTGAACTCCACGTCTTGTACTAAAAAGTTCATCAATGTCGCCTGAGCATTGTGAATAACGGAACGCTAAACTAGTATTATGGCTCCCTAACAAAACAAGTATATGGGAATCTTATATCAGAGTCATTTTGTTAGGGAGCCATAATACTAGCTTAGCGTTCCGTTATTCACAGTGGTGAAACAATGTTGTTTTACATGGTTTGATCCACAGAGAGCGAATTGACACAACCAGCACTTCAGCTGCACTTGAGCAAATATGATTCTGGATATTCAATGAGAATAATTATAACCAGGAAGACTACAGCACTGAAAGTTTTCTTCAGGAAGGTCACTAACCAAACATATTAGATTGGAAGCCCATGTTTTTTCTATACAGAAGGGACAATCTGAAGTTTAATTTTATTTTTATATGACAAAACGAAAAAGTTAAAACCGTAGATAAAGCCAAGAGCATTTTGCAAATATTCTAACTAGAGAAAAGCATAAGCTAAGAGTCAGGATACTTCAAATGAATGTCAAGATGTTTCAACTTACATGCAGTTTTTAAGTTACCAAAGCTACCTCCATTAAAACAATGTAAAGATCTTACTTTCTTCCTTCAACACAAGCCATTAATTTTTTCCTCCAGTACATAAAATAATGGACTTAATGCAAGTAAATCCTCTCTGCATTTTCTCAGTTACTGGTGAAGAATCTCAGACAGGCAACAACGTGTGACAGAGCAGTAAAGAAAAATAATAATCTAACTCTACAGGAGATATGTGCTGGCATAGTAAATCAGCACTGGATGTTCCCAGAGCTACACCTGCACTCATGGCTTTCTTTTATCATACAGTGTTTTGTTAAATTGAAACCTGATGATGTTTTTTAATGAAGACCTTTGCTCAAAAAGATCTTTTTTTATCCCTTCTTTTTTTTTTTTTTCTTAAGAGATCAAGATATGCTTTTTCTCTCTCTGCTGGCAATTCTGTATCGTATAATTTGCTTGGATTCACAGACTTGAAAATTTTACCCCTGCCACTGAGATGTATTTCTGAAGAAAGGGATGCATAGGCTCAGAGGTATCTGGGAAGGTGACCTACTCCAGCCCCAGCACAATGGGTAAAAGGATAGAGCAGTCTCAGAAATACAGAAATAGCAATAGTTCATAGAAATTTCAGCCATAAGAAAAGAGGGGAGGAACCTGTATTTCGGTGACGGGCACCCAGAAAAACTGTTCCGCAAACACACAGCTTTGGGGAGGAGGCACCCTAAGGGGACGTGGTCACCTTTGGCATGGGGTCAGAGCTCACCCTAGGGAGGAGATCAGAGCTCTGATACAGATGATCGCCACCCCAAACCCCCACACCCCAGAAGGTCCTCAGCACCCAAGAGTGCTATTGTGATGGATGATCTATCACCATGTACAGCAC